>NW_027477522.1:0-67376 GCF_051020955.1 Megalopta genalis | reverse complement strand
AGAATCTACATCACTTATATCGCAAGTATTTGAAGCTAAATCATTTGTTTCGCATGGATCTGAAGCCAAACCTTCTACATCGCATTGATTTGAAGGTGCATCATTTGTTTCGCATGGATTTGAAGCTAACTTGATAATTTCGCCAGCATTAGAATCTATATCACTTATATCGCAAGTATTTGAAGCTAAATCATTTGTTTCGCATGGAGTTGAGGCTAACTCGGTTATTTCGCCAGCATTTGAAACTATATCACTTATGTCGCCAGTATTTGAAGCTAAATCATTTGTTTCGCGTGGATTTGAAGCTAAACCTTCAACATCGCATTGATTTGATGCTACATCATGTGTTTCGCATGGATTTGAAGCAAACACGTTCGTTTCGCCTGCATTTGAAGCAATATCACTTATGTCGACAGTATTTGAAGCTAAATCATTTGTTTCGCGTGGATTTGAAGCTAAACCTTCAGCATCGCATTGATTTGAAGATACATCATGTGTTTCGCATGGATTTGAAGCTAACTCGTTCGTTTCGCGTGCATTTGAAGCAATATCACTTATATCGCAAGTATTTGAAGATAAATCATTTGATTCGCTCGGATTTGAAGCTAAACCTTCTACATCGCATTAATTTGAAGCTACATCATGTGTTTCGCATGGATTTGAAGCTAACTCGTTCGTTCCGCCTGCATTTGAAGCAATATCACTTATATCGCAAGTATTTGAAGATATATCATTTGTTTCGCATGAATTCGAAGCTAAACCATGTGTTTCGCATGAATTTGAAGCCAAATTATGTGATTCGCGTGGATTTGAAGCTAAATCGTTTGTTTCGCCTGCATTTGAAGCTATATCACTTAAATCACAAGTATTTGAATCAAAATCATTTTTTAACATGGATTTGAAACTAATCATTCTACATCGCTTTGATTTGAACCTACATCATGTGGTTCGCCTGCATTTGAATCTAGGTCGGCTATTTCGCCAGCATTAGAATCTATATCACTTATATCGCAAGTATTTGAAGCTAAATCATTTGTTTCGCATGCATCTGAAGCCAAACCTTCTACATCGCATTGATTTGAAGCTACATCATGTGTTTCGCATGGATTTGAAGCAAACTCGTTCGTTTCGCCTGCATTTGAAGCAATATCACTTATGTCGCAAGTATTTGAAGCTAAATCATTTGTTTCGCGTGGATTTGAAGCTAAACCTTCAACATCGCATTGATTTGATGCTACATCATGTGTTTCGCATGGATTTGAAGCAAACTCGTTCGTTTCGCCTGCATTTCAAGCACTATCACTTATGTCGCCAGTATTTGAAGCTAAATCATTTGTTTCGCGTGGATATGAAGCTAAACCTTCAACATCGCATTGATTTGAAGCTACATCATGTGTTTCGCATGGATTTGAAGCTAACTCGTTCGTTTCGCCTGCATTTGAAGCAATATCACTTATATCGCAAGTATTTGAAGCTAAATCATTTGTTTCGCATGCATCTGAAGCCAAACCTTCTACATCGCATTGATTTGAAGCTGCATCATTTGTTTCGCATGGATTTGAAGCTAACTCGATAATTTCGACAGCATTTGAAGCTATATTACTTATATCGCAAGTATTTAAAGCTAAATCATTTGTTCCGCGTGGATTTGAAGCTAAACCTTCTACATCGCATGGATTTGAAGCTAAACCTTCTACATCGCATTGAGTTAAAGCTACATCATGTGTTTTGCATGCATTTGATGCTAACTCGTTTATTTCGCCAGCATTTGAAACTATATCACTTATATCGCAAGTATTTGAAACTAAATCATTTGTTTCGCATGAATTTGAAGCTAAACCATGTGTTTCGCATGAATTTGAAGCTAAATTATGTGATTCGCATGGATTTGAAGCAAACTCGTTCGTTTCGCGTGCATTTGAAGCAATAACACTTATGTCGCAAGTATTTGAAGCTAAATCATTTGTTTCGCGTGGATTTGAAGCTAAACCTTCAACATCGCATTGATTTGATGCTACATCATGTGTTTCGCATGGATTTGAAGCAAACACGTTCGTTTCGCCTGCATTTGAAGCAATATCACTTATGTCGACAGTATTTGAAGCTAAATCATTTGTTTCGCGTGGATTTGAAGCTAAACCTTCAGCATCGCATTGATTTGAAGATACATCATGTGTTTCGCATGGATTTGAAGCTAACTCGTTCGTTTCGCGTGCATTTGAAGCAATATCACTTATATCGCAAGTATTTGAAGATAAATCATTTGATTCGCTCGGATTTGAAGCTAAACCTTCTACATCGCATTAATTTGAAGCTACATCATGTGTTTCGCATGGATTTGAAGCTAACTCGTTCGTTCCGCCTGCATTTGAAGCAATATCACTTATATCGCAAGTATTTGAAGATATATCATTTGTTTCGCATGAATTCGAAGCTAAACCATGTGTTTCGCATGAATTTGAAGCCAAATTATGTGATTCGCGTGGATTTGAAGCTAAATCGTTTGTTTCGCCTGCATTTGAAGCTATATCACTTAAATCACAAGTATTTGAATCAAAATCATTTTTTAACATGGATTTGAAACTAATCATTCTACATCGCTTTGATTTGAACCTACATCATGTGGTTCGCCTGCATTTGAATCTAGGTCGGCTATTTCGCCAGCATTAGAATCTATATCACTTATATCGCAAGTATTTGAAGCTAAATCATTTGTTTCGCATGCATCTGAAGCCAAACCTTCTACATCGCATTGATTTGAAGCTACATCATGTGTTTCGCATGGATTTGAAGCAAACTCGTTCGTTTCGCCTGCATTTGAAGCAATATCACTTATGTCGCAAGTATTTGAAGCTAAATCATTTGTTTCGCGTGGATTTGAAGCTAAACCTTCAACATCGCATTGATTTGATGCTACATCATGTGTTTCGCATGGATTTGAAGCAAACTCGTTCGTTTCGCCTGCATTTGAAGCACTATCACTTATGTCGCCAGTATTTGAAGCTAAATCATTTGTTTCGCGTGGATATGAAGCTAAACCTTCAACATCGCATTGATTTGAAGCTACATCATGTGTTTCGCATGGATTTGAAGCTAACTCGTTCGTTTCGCCTGCATTTGAAGCAATATCACTTATATCGCAAGTATTTGAAGCTAAATCATTTGTTTCGCATGCATCTGAAGCCAAACCTTCTACATCGCATTGATTTGAAGCTGCATCATTTGTTTCGCATGGATTTGAAGCTAACTCGATAATTTCGACAGCATTTGAAGCTATATTACTTATATCGCAAGTATTTAAAGCTAAATCATTTGTTCCGCGTGGATTTGAAGCTAAACCTTCTACATCGCATGGATTTGAAGCTAAACCTTCTACATCGCATTGAGTTAAAGCTACATCATGTGTTTTGCATGCATTTGATGCTAACTCGTTTATTTCGCCAGCATTTGAAACTATATCACTTATATCGCAAGTATTTGAAACTAAATCATTTGTTTCGCATGAATTTGAAGCTAAACCATGTGTTTCGCATGAATTTGAAGCTAAATTATGTGATTCGCATGGATTTGAAGCAAACTCGTTCGTTTCGCGTGCATTTGAAGCAATAACACTTATGTCGCAAGTATTTGAAGCTAAATCATTTGTTTCGCGTGGATTTGAAGCTAAACCTTCAACATCGCATTGATTTGATGCTACATCATGTGTTTCGCATGGATTTGAAGCAAACACGTTCGTTTCGCCTGCATTTGAAGCAATATCACTTATGTCGACAGTATTTGAAGCTAAATCATTTGTTTCGCGTGGATTTGAAGCTAAACCTTCAGCATCGCATTGATTTGAAGATACATCATGTGTTTCGCATGGATTTGAAGCTAACTCGTTCGTTTCGCGTGCATTTGAAGCAATATCACTTATATCGCAAGTATTTGAAGATAAATCATTTGATTCGCTCGGATTTGAAGCTAAACCTTCTACATCGCATTAATTTGAAGCTACATCATGTGTTTCGCATGGATTTGAAGCTAACTCGTTCGTTCCGCCTGCATTTGAAGCAATATCACTTATATCGCAAGTATTTGAAGATATATCATTTGTTTCGCATGAATTCGAAGCTAAACCATGTGTTTCGCATGAATTTGAAGCCAAATTATGTGATTCGCGTGGATTTGAAGCTAAATCGTTTGTTTCGCCTGCATTTGAAGCTATATCACTTAAATCACAAGTATTTGAATCAAAATCATTTTTTAACATGGATTTGAAACTAATCATTCTACATCGCTTTGATTTGAACCTACATCATGTGGTTCGCCTGCATTTGAATCTAGGTCGGTTATTTCGCCAGCATTAGAATCTATATCACTTATATCGCAAGTATTTGAAGCTAAATCATTTGTTTCGCATGCATCTGAAGCCAAACCTTCTACATCGCATTGATTTGAAGCTACATCATGTGTTTCGCATGGATTTGAAGCAAACTCGTTCGTTTCGCCTGCATTTGAAGCAATATCACTTATGTCGCAAGTATTTGAAGCTAAATCATTTGTTTCGCGTGGATTTGAAGCTAAACCTTCAACATCGCATTGATTTGATGCTACATCATGTGTTTCGCATGGATTTGAAGCAAACACGTTCGTTTCGCCTGCATTTGAAGCAATATCACTTATGTCGACAGTATTTGAAGCTAAATCATTTGTTTCGCGTGGATTTGAAGCTAAACCTTCAGCATCGCATTGATTTGAAGATACATCATGTGTTTCGCATGGATTTGAAGCTAACTCGTTCGTTTCGCGTGCATTTGAAGCAATATCACTTATATCGCAAGTATTTGAAGATAAATCATTTGATTCGCTCGGATTTGAAGCTAAACCTTCTACATCGCATTAATTTGAAGCTACATCATGTGTTTCGCATGGATTTGAAGCTAACTCGTTCGTTCCGCCTGCATTTGAAGCAATATCACTTATATCGCAAGTATTTGAAGATATATCATTTGTTTCGCATGAATTCGAAGCTAAACCATGTGTTTCGCATGAATTTGAAGCCAAATTATGTGATTCGCGTGGATTTGAAGCTAAATCGTTTGTTTCGCCTGCATTTGAAGCTATATCACTTAAATCACAAGTATTTGAATCAAAATCATTTTTTAACATGGATTTGAAACTAATCATTCTACATCGCTTTGATTTGAACCTACATCATGTGGTTCGCCTGCATTTGAATCTAGGTCGGTTATTTCGCCAGCATTAGAATCTATATCACTTATATCGCAAGTATTTGAAGCTAAATCATTTGTTTCGCATGCATCTGAAGCCAAACCTTCTACATCGCATTGATTTGAAGCTACATCATGTGTTTCGCATGGATTTGAAGCAAACTCGTTCGTTTCGCCTGCATTTGAAGCAATATCACTTATGTCGCAAGTATTTGAAGCTAAATCATTTGTTTCGCGTGGATTTGAAGCTAAACCTTCAACATCGCATTGATTTGATGCTACATCATGTGTTTCGCATGGATTTGAAGCAAACTCGTTCGTTTCGCCTGCATTTGAAGCACTATCACTTATGTCGCCAGTATTTGAAGCTAAATCATTTGTTTCGCGTGGATATGAAGCTAAACCTTCAACATCGCATTGATTTGAAGCTACATCATGTGTTTCGCATGGATTTGAAGCTAACTCGTTCGTTTCGCCTGCATTTGAAGCAATATCACTTATATCGCAAGTATTTGAAGCTAAATCATTTGTTTCGCATGCATCTGAAGCCAAACCTTCTACATCGCATTGATTTGAAGCTGCATCATTTGTTTCGCATGGATTTGAAGCTAACTCGATAATTTCGACAGCATTTGAAGCTATATTACTTATATCGCAAGTATTTAAAGCTAAATCATTTGTTCCGCGTGGATTTGAAGCTAAACCTTCTACATCGCATGGATTTGAAGCTAAACCTTCTACATCGCATTGAGTTAAAGCTACATCATGTGTTTTGCATGCATTTGATGCTAACTCGTTTATTTCGCCAGCATTAGAATCTATATCACTTATATCGCAAGTATTTGAAGCTAAATCATTTGTTTCTCATGCATCTGAAGCCAAACCTTCTACATCGCATTGATTTGAAGCTACATCATGTGTTTCGCATGGATTTGAAGCAAACTCGTTCGTTTCGCCTGCATTTGAAGCAATATCACTTATGTCGCAAGTATTTGAAGCTAAATCATTTGTTTCGCGTGGATTTGAAGCTAAACCTTCAACATCGCATTGATTTGATGCTACATCATGTGTTTCGCATGGATTTGAAGCAAACTCGTTCGTTTCGCCTGCATTTGAAGGACTATCACTTATGTCGCCAGTATTTGAAGCTAAATCATTTGTTTCGCGTGTATATGAAGCTAAACCTTCAACATCGCATTGATTTGAAGCTACATCATGTGTTTCGCATGGATTTGAAGCTAACTCGTTCGTTTCGCCTGCATTTGAAGCAATATCACTTATATCGCAAGTATTTGAAGCTAAATCATTTGTTTCGCATGCATCTGAAGCCAAACCTTCTACATCGCATTGATTTGAAGCTGCATCATTTGTTTCGCATGGATTTGAAGCTAACTCGATAATTTCGACAGCATTTGAAGCTATATTACTTATATCGCAAGTATTTAAAGCTAAATCATTTGTTCCGCGTGGATTTGAAGCTAAACCTTCTACATCGCATGGATTTGAAGCTAAACCTTCTACATCGCATTGAGTTAAAGCTACATCATGTGTTTTTGCATGCATTTGATGCTAACTCGTTTATTTCGCCAGCATTTGAAACTATATCACTTATATCGCAAGTATTTGAAACTAAATCATTTGTTTCGCATGAATTTGAAGCTAAACCATGTGTTTCGCATGAATTTGAAGCTAAATTATGTGATTCGCATGGATTTGAAGCAAACTCGTTCGTTTCGCCTGCATTTGAAGCAATATCACTTATGTCGCAAGTATTTGAAGCTAAATCATTTGTTTCGCGTGGATTTGAAGCTAAACCTTCAACATCGCATTGATTTGATGCTACATCATGTGTTTCGCATGGATTTGAAGCAAACTCGTTCGTTTCGCCTGCATTTGAAGCAATATCACTTATGTCGCCAGTATTTGAAGCTAAATCAATTGTTTCGCGTGGATTTGAAGCTAAACCTTCAGCATCGCATTGATTTGAAGATACATCATGTGTTTCGCATGGATTTGAAGCTAACTCGTTCGTTTCGCGTGCATTTGAAGCAATATCACTTATATCGCAAGTATTTGAAGATAAATCATTTGATTCGCTCGGATTTGAAGCTAAACCTTCTACATCGCATTAATTTGAAGCTACATCATGTGTTTCGCATGGATTTGAAGCTAACTCGTTCGTTCCGCCTGCATTTGAAGCAATATCACTTATATCGCAAGTATTTGAAGATATATCATTTGTTTCGCATGAATTCGAAGCTAAACCATGTGTTTCGCATGAATTTGAAGCCAAATTATGTGATTCGCGTGGATTTGAAGCTAAATCGTTTGTTTCGCCTGCATTTGAAGCTATATCACTTAAATCACAAGTATTTGAATCAAAATCATTTTTTAACATGGATTTGAAACTAATCATTCTACATCGCTTTGATTTGAACCTACATCATGTGGTTCGCCTGCATTTGAATCTAAGTCGGTTATTTCGCCAGCATTAGAATCTATATCACTTATATCGCAAGTATTTGAAGCTAAATCATTTGTTTCGCATGCATCTGAAGCCAAACCTTCTACATCGCATTGATTTGAAGCTACATCATGTGTTTCGCATGGATTTGAAGCAAACTCGTTCGTTTCGCCTGCATTTGAAGCAATATCACTTATGTCGCAAGTATTTGAAGCTAAATCATTTGTTTCGCGTGGATTTGAAGCTAAACCTTCAACATCGCATTGATTTGATGCTACATCATGTGTTTCGCATGGATTTGAAGCAAACTCGTTCGTTTCGCCTGCATTTGAAGGACTATCACTTATGTCGCCAGTATTTGAAGCTAAATCATTTGTTTCGCGTGGATATGAAGCTAAACCTTCAACATCGCATTGATTTGAAGCTACATCATGTGTTTCGCATGGATTTGAAGCTAACTCGTCCGTTTCGCCTGCATTTGAAGCAATATCACTTATATCGCAAGTATTTGAAGCTAAATCATTTGTTTCGCATGCATCTGAAGCCAAACCTTCTACATCGCATTGATTTGAAGCTGCATCATTTGTTTCGCATGGATTTGAAGCTAACTCGATAATTTCGACAGCATTTGAAGCTATATTACTTATATCGCAAGTATTTAAAGCTAAATCATTTGTTCCGCGTGGATTTGAAGCTAAACCTTCTACATCGCATGGATTTGAAGCTAAACCTTCTACATCGCATTGAGTTAAAGCTACATCATGTGTTTTGCATGCATTTGATGCTAACTCGTTTATTTCGCCAGCATTTGAAACTATATCACTTATATCGCAAGTATTTGAAACTAAATCATTTGTTTCGCATGAATTTGAAGCTAAACCATGTGTTTCGCATGAATTTGAAGCTAAATTATGTGATTCGCATGGATTTGAAGCTAAATCGTTTGTTTCGCCTGCATTTGAAGCTATATCACTTAAATCACAAGTATTTGAATAAAAACCATTTTTTAACATGGATTTGAAACTAATCCTTCTACATCGCTTTGATTTGAACCTACATCATGTGTTTCGCCTGCATTTGAAGATAACTCGGTTATTTCGCCAGCATTAGAATCTACATCACTTATATCGCAAGTATTTGTAGCTAAATCATTTGTTTCGCATGGATCTGAAGCCAAACCTTCTACATCGCATTGATTTGAAGCTGCATCATTTGTTTCGCATGGATTTGAAGCTAACTCGATAATTTCGCCAGCATTAGAATCTATATCACTTATATCGCAAGTATTTGAAGCTAAATCATTTGTTTCGCATGGAGTTGAGGCTAACTCGGTTATTTCGCCAGCATTTGAAACTATATCACTTATATCGCAAGTATTTGAAGCTAAATCATTTGTTTCGCGTGCATTTGAAGCTAAACCTTCAACATCGCATAGATTTGAAGCTACATCATGTGTTTCGCATGGATTTGAAGCAAACTCGTTCGTTTCGCCTGCATTTGAAGCAATATCACTTATGTCGCAAGTATTTGAAGCTAAATCATTTGTTTCGCGTGGATTTGAAGCTAAACCTTCAACATCGCATTGATTTGAAGCTACATCATGTGTTTCGCATGGATTTGAAGCTAACTCGTTCGTTTCGCGTGCATTGAAGCAATATCACTTATATCGCATGTATTTGAAGATAAATCATTTGATTCGCTCGGATTTGAAGCTAAACCTTCTACATCGCATTAATTTGAAGCTACATCATGTGTTTCGCATGCATTTGATGCTAACTCGTTTATTTCGCCAGCATTTGAAACTATATCACTTATATCGCAAGTATTTGGAACTAAATCATTTGTTTCGCATGAATTTGAAGCTAAACCATGTGTTTCGCATGAATTTGAAGCTAAATTATGTGATTCGCATGGATTTGAAGCTAAATCGTTTGTTTCGCCTGCATTTGAAGCTATATCACTTAAATCACAAGTATTTGAATCAAAATCATTTTTTAACATGGATTTGAAACTAATCCTTCTACATCGCTTTGATTTGAACCTACATCATGTGTTTCGCCTGCATTTGAAGCTAACTCGGTTATTTCGCCAGCATTAGAATCTACATCACTTATATCGCAAGTATTTGAAGCTAAATCATTTGTTTCGCATGGATCTGAAGCCAAACCTTCTACATCGCACTGATTTGAAGCTGCATCATTTGTTTCGCATGGATTTGAAGCTAACTTGATAATTTCGCCAGCATTAGAATCTATATCACTTATATCGCAAGTATTTGAAGCTAAATCATTTGTTTCGCATGGAGTTGAGGCTAACTCGGTTATTTCGCCAGCATTTGAATCTATATCACTTATGTCGCCAGTATTTGAAGCTAAATCATTTGTTTCGCGTGGATTTGAAGCTAAACCTTCAGCATCGCATTGATTTGAAGATACATCATGTGTTTCGCATGGATTTGAAGCTAACTCGTTCGTTTCGCGTGCATTTGAAGCAATATCACTTATGTCGCAAGTATTTGAAGCTAAATCATTTGTTTCGCGTGGATTTGAAGCTAAACCTTCAACATCGCATTGATTTGATGCTACATCATGTGTTTCGCATGGATTTGAAGCAAACTCGTACGTTTCGCCTGCATTTGAAGCAATATCACTTATGTCGCCAGTATTTGAAGCTAAATTATTTGTTTCGCATGGATTAGAAGCTAAACCTTCTACATCGCATTGATTTGAAGCTACATCATGTGTTTCGCATGGATTTGAAGCTAACTCGTTTATTTCGCCAGCATTTGAAGCTATATCACTTATATCGCAAGTATTTGAAGCTAAATCATTTGTTTCGCATGGATTTGATTCTAAACCATCTACATCGCATTGATTTGAAGCTACATCATGTGTTTCGCATGGATCTGAAACTAACTCGTTTATTTCGCCAGCATTTGAAGCTATATAACTTACATCGCAAGTATTTGAAGCTAAATCATTTGTTTCCCGTGGATCTGTAGCCAAACCTTCTACATCGCATTGATTTGAAGCTACATCATATGTTTCGCATGGATTTGAAGCTAACTCGTTTATGTCGCCAGCATTTGAAGCTATATCACTTATATCGCAAGTATTTGAAGCTAAATCATTTGTTTCGCATGGATTTGATTCTAAACCTTCTACATCGCATTGATTTGAAGCTACACCATGTGTTTCGCATGGATTTGAAGCTAACTCGATTATTTCGCCATAATTTGAAACTATATCACTTATAACGCAAGTATTTGAAGCTAAATTATTTGTTTCGCATGGATTAGAAGCTAAACCTTCTACATCGCATTGATTTGAAGCTACATCATGTGTTTCGCATGGATTTGAAGCTAACTCGTTTATTTCGTCAGCATTTGAAGCTATATAACTTACATCGCAAGTATTTGAAGCTAAATAATTTGTTTCGCATGGATTTGAAGCTAAACCATCTACATCGCATTGATTTGAAGCTATATCATGTGTTTCGCATTAATTTGAAGCTAACTCGATTATTTCGCCAGAATTTGAAGCTATATCACTTATATCGCAAGTATTTGAAGGTAAATCATTTCATTCGCATGGATTTGAAGCTAAACCTTCTACATCGCATTGATTTGAAGCTAACTCGATTATTTCGCCAGCATTTGATGGTATACAACTTATATCGCAAGTATTTGAAGTTAAAACGCTTGCTACACGTGGACTTGAAGTAAAACCTTCAACATCGCATTGATTTGAAGCTAAATCATTGGTTTCGCATGGACTTGAGGCTAACTCGGTTATTTCGCCAGCATTTGAATCTATATCACTTATATCGCAAGTATTTGAAGCTAAATCATTTGTTTCGCGTGGATTTGAAGCTAAACCTTCAACATCGCATTGATTTGAAGCTACATCATGTGTTTCGCATGGATTTGAAGCTAACTCGTTCGTTTCGCCTGCATTTGAAGCAATATCACTTATATCGCAAGTATTTGAAGATATATCATTTGTTTCGCATGAATTTGAAGCTAAACCATGTGTTTCGCATGAATTTGAAGCTAAATTATGTGATTCGCATGGATTTGAAGCTAAAGCGTTTGTTTCGCATGCATTTGAAGCTATATCACTTAAATCACAAGCATTTGAACCAAAATCATATTTTAACATGGATTTGAAACTAATCCTTCTACATCGCTTTGATTTGAACCTACATCATGTGTTTCGCATGGATTTGAAGCTAACTCGATTATTTCGCCATAATTTGAAACTATATCACTTATAACGCAAGTATTTGAAGCTAAATTATTTGTTTCGCATGGATTAGAAGCTAAACCTTCTACATCGCATTGATTTGAAGCTACATCATGTGTTTCGCATGGATTTGAAGCTAACTCGTTTATTTCGCCAGCATTTGAAGCTATATCACTTATATCGCAAGTATTTGAAGCTAAATCATTTGTTTCGCATGGATTTGATTCTAAACCATCTACATCGCATTGATTTGAAGCTACATCATGTGTTTCGCATGGATCTGAAACTAACTCGTTTATTTCGCCAGCATTTGAAGCTATATAACTTACATCGCAAGTATTTGAAGCTAAATCATTTGTTTCCCGTGGATCTGAAGCCAAACCTTCTACATCGCATTGATTTGAAGCTACATCATATGTTTCGCATGGATTTGAAGCTAACTCGTTTATGTCGCCAGCATTTGAAGCTATATCACTTATATCGCAAGTATTTGAAGCTAAATCATTTGTTTCGCATGGATTTGATTCTAAACCTTCTACATCGCATTGATTTGAAGCTACACCATGTGTTTCGCATGGATTTGAAGCTAACTCGATTATTTCGCCATAATTTGAAACTATATCACTTATAACGCAAGTATTTGAAGCTAAATTATTTGTTTCGCATGGATTAGAAGCTAAACCTTCTACATCGCATTGATTTGAAGCTACATCATGTGTTTCGCATGGATTTGAAGCTAACTCGTTTATTTCGTCAGCATTTGAAGCTATATAACTTACATCGCAAGTATTTGAAGCTAAATAATTTGTTTCGCATGGATTTGAAGCTAAACCATCTACATCGCATTGATTTGAAGCTATATCATGTGTTTCGCATTAATTTGAAGCTAACTCGATTATTTCGCCAGAATTTGAAGCTATATCACTTATATCGCAAGTATTTGAAGCTAAATCATTTGTTTCCCGTGGATCTGAAGCCAAACCTTCTACATCGCATTGATTTGAAGTTACATCATGTATTTCGCATGGATTTGAAGCTAACTCGATTATTTCGCCATAATTTGAAACTATATCACTTATAACGCAAGTATTTGAAGCTAAGTAATTTGTTTCCCGTGGATTAGAAGCTAAACCTTCTACATCTCATTGATTTGAAGCTACATAGCATGTTTTTCGCATGGATTTGAAGCTAACTCTTTTATTTCGCCAGCATTTGAAGCTATATAACTTACATCGCAAGTATTTGAAGCTAAATCATTTGTTTCGCATGGATTTGAATCTAAACCAGCTACATCGCATTGATTTGAAACTACATCATGTGTTTCGCATGGATTTGAAGCTAACTCTATTATTTCGCCAGCATTTGATGCTAGACAACTTATATCGCAAGTATTTGAAGTTAAATCGCTTGCTACACTTGGATATGAAGTTAAACCTTCAACATCGCATTGATTTGAAGCTACATCATTGGTTTCGCATGGAGTTGAAGCTAACTCGATTATTTCGCCAGAATTTGAAGCTATATCACTTATTTCGCAAGTATTTGAAGCTAAATTATTTGTTTCCCGTGGATCTGAAGCCAAACCTTCTACATCGCATTGATTTGAAGTTACATCATGTGTTTCGCATGGATTTGAAGCTAACTCGATTATTTCGCCATAATTTGAAACTGTATCACTTATATCGCAAGTATTTGAAGCTAAATAATTTGTTTCGCATGGATTTGAAGCTAAACCTTCTACATCGCATTGATTTGAAGCTACATCATGTGTTTCGTATGGATTTGAAGCTAACTCGTTTATTTCGCCAGCATTTGAAGCTATATCACTTATATCGCAAGTATTTGAAGCTAAATCATTTGTTTCGCATGGATTTGATTCTAAACCTTCTACATCGCATTGATTTGAAGCTACATCAGGTGTTTCGCATGGATTTGAAACTAACTCGTTTATTGCGCCAGCATTTGAAGCTATATAACTTACATCGCAAGTATTTGAA
This sequence comes from Megalopta genalis, assembly GCF_051020955.1. Classification (NCBI taxonomy): domain Eukaryota; kingdom Metazoa; phylum Arthropoda; class Insecta; order Hymenoptera; family Halictidae; genus Megalopta; species Megalopta genalis. The sequence continues at coordinate 53,458 of NW_027477522.1, read as the reverse complement.
GCTAAATCATTTATTTCGCATGGATTTGAATCTAAACCAGCTACATCGCATTGATTTGAAACTACATCACGTGTTTCGCATGGATTTGAAGCTAACTCGATTATTTCGCCAGCATTTGATGCTAGACAACTTATATCGCAAGTATTTGAAGTTAAATCGCTTACTACACATGGATATGAATGTTAAAGCTTCAACATCGCATTGATTTGAAGCTACATCACTGGTTTCGCATGGAGTTGTAGCTAACTCGATTATTTCGCCAGAATTTGAAGATATATCACTTATATCGCAAGTATTTGAAGCTAAATCATTTGTTTCCCGTGGATCTGATGCCAAACCTTCTACATCGCATTGATATGAAGTTACATCATGTGTTTCGCATGGATTTGAAGCTAACTCGTTTATTTCGCCATAATTTTGAAACTATATCACTTATAACGCAAGTATTTGAAGCTAAATAAATTGTTTCGCATGGATTTGAAGCTAAACCTTCTACATCGCATTGATTTGAAGCTACATCATGTGTTTCGGATGGATTTGAAGCTAACTCGTTTATTTCGCCAGCATTTGAAAGCTATATCACTTATATCGCAAGTATTTGAAGCTAAATCATTTGTTTCGCATGGATTTGATTCTAAACCTTCTACATCGCATTGATTTGAAGCTACACCATGTGTTTTCGCATGGATTTGGAGCTAACTCGTTTATTTCGCCAGCATTTGAAGCTATATCACTTATATCGCAAGTATCTGAAACTAATCGTTTGTTACGCATGAATTTGAAGCTAAACCATGTGTTTCGCATGAATTTGAAGCTAAATTATGTGATTCGCATGGATTTGAAGCTAAAGCGTTAGTTTCGCCAGCATTTGAAGCTATATCACTTAAATCACAAGTATTTGAATCAAAATCATTTGTTTGACATGGATTTGAAACTAATCCTTCTACATCGCTCTGATTTGAACCTACATCACGTGTTTCGCATGCATTTCAAGCTAACTCGGTTATTTCGCCAGCATGTGAAGCTATATCATTTATATCGCAAGTATTTGAAGCCAAATCATTTCTTTCCCGTGGATCTGAAGCCAAACCTTCTACATCGCATTGATTTGAAGTTACATCATAAGTTGCGCATGTATTTGAAGCTAACTCGATTATTTTGGCAGCATTTGATACTATATCACTTATATCGCAAGTATTTGAAGCTAAATCATTTGATTCGCTGGATTTGTAGCTAAACCTTCTACATAGCATTGATTTGAAGCTATATCATGTGATTCGCTTGGATTTGAAGCGAACTCGATTATTTCGCCAGCATTTGATGCTAGACAACTTATATCGTAAGTATTTGAAGTTAAATCTCTTGCTACACATGGATATCAAGTTAAACCTTCAACATCGCATTGATTTGAAGCTACATCATTGTTTCGCATGGAGTTGAAGCTAACTCGATTATTTCGCCAGATTTGAATCTATATCACTTTATAACCCAAGTATTTGAAGCTAAATAATTTGTTTCGCATGGATTTGAAGCTAAACATTCTACATCGCACTTGTTTTGAAGCGACATCATGTGTTTCGGATGGATTTGAAGCTAACTCGTTTATTTCGCCAGCATTTGAAGCTATATCACTTATATCGCAAGTATTTGAAGCTAAATCATTTGTTTCGCATGGATTTGATTCTAAACCATCTACATCGCATTGATTTGAAGCTACATCATGTGTTTCGCGTGGATCTGAAACTAACTCGTTTATTTCGCCAGCATTTGAAGCTATATAACTTACATCGCAAGTATTTGAAGCTAAATCATTTGTTTCCCGTGGATCTGAAGCCAAACCTTCTACATCGCATTGATTTGAAGCTACATCATATGTTTCGCATGGATTTGAAGCTAACTCGTTTATGTCGCCAGCATTTGAAGCTATATCACTTATATCGCAAGTATTTGAAGCTAAATCATTTGTTTCGCATGGATTTGATTCTAAACCTTCTACATCGCATTGATTTGAAGCTACACCATGTGTTTCGCATGGATTTGTAGCTAACTCGATTATTTCGCCATAATTTGAAACTATATCACTTATAACGCAAGTATTTGAAGCTAAATTATTTGTTTCGCATGGATTAGAAGCTAAACCTTCTACATCGCATTGATTTGAAGCTACATCATGTGTTTCGCATGGATTTGAAGCTAACTCGTTTATTTCGTCAGCATTTGAAGCTATATAACTTACATCGCAAGTATTTGAAGCTAAATCATTTGTTTCGCATGGATTTGAATCTAAACCAGCTACATCGCATTGATTTGAAACTACATCATGTGTTTCGCATGGATTTGAAGCTAACTCGATTATTTCGCCAGCATTCGATGCTAGACAACTTATATCGCAAGTATTTGAAGTTAAATCGCTTGCTACACTTGGATATGAAGCAAAACCTTCTACATCGCATTGATTTGAAGCTACATCATGTGCTTCGCTTGGATTTGAAGCTAACTCGATTATTTCGCCAGCATTTGAAGCTATATCACTTATATCGCAAGTATTGAAGCTAAATCATTTGTTTCCCGTGGATCAGAAGCCAAACCTTCTACATCGCATTCATTTGAAGTTACATCATGTGTTTCGCATGGATTTGAAGCTAACTCGTTTATTTCGCCATAATTTGAAACTATATCACTTATATCGCAAGTATTTGAAGCTAAATAATTTGTTTCGCATGGATTTGAAGCTAAACCATCTACATCGCATTGATTTGAAGCTATATCATGTGTTTCGCATTAATTTGAAGCTAACTCGATTATTTCGCCAGAATTTGAAGCTATATCACTTATATCGCAAGGTATTTGAAGCTAAATCATTTGTTTCCCGTGGATCTGAAGCCAAACCTTCTACATCGCATTGATTTGAAGTTACATCATGTATTTCGCATGGATTTGAAGCTAACTCGATTATTTCGCCATAATTTGAAACTATATCACTTATAACGCAAGTATTTGAAGCTAAGTAATTTGTTTCCCGTGGATTAGAAGCTAAACCTTCTACATCTCATTGATTTGAAGCTACATAGCATGTTTTTCGCATGGATTTGAAGCTAACTCTTTTATTTCGCCAGCATTTGAAGCTATATAACTTACATCGCAAGTATTTGAAGCTAAATCATTTGTTTCGCATGGATTTGAATCTAAACCAGCCTACATCGCATTGATTTGAAACTACATCATGTGTTTCGCATGGATTTGAAGCTAACTCTATTATTTCGCCAGCATTTGATGCTAGACAACTTATATCGCAAGTATTTGAAGTTAAATCGCTTGCTACACTTGGATATGAAGTTAAACCTTCAACATCGCATTGATTTGAGAGCTACATCATTGGTTCGCATGGAGTTGAAGCTAACTCGATTATTTCGCCAGAATTTGAAGCCTATATCACTTATTTCGCAAGTATTTGAAGCTAAATTAATTTGTTTCCCGTGGATCTGAAGCCAAACCTTCTACATCGCATTGATTTGAAGTTACATCATGTGTTTCGCATGGATTTGAAGCTAACTCGATTATTTCGCCATAATTTGAAACTGTATCACTTATATCGCAAGTATTTGAAGCTAAATAATTTGTTTCGCATGGATTTGAAGCTAAACCTTCTACATCGCATTGATTTGAAGCTACATCATGTGTTTCGTATGGATTTGAAGCTAACTCGTTTATTTCGCCAGCATTTGAAGCTATATCACTTATATCGCAAGTATTTGAAGCTAAATCATTTGTTTCGCATGGATTTTGATTCTAAACTTCTACATCGCATTGATTTGAAGCTACATCATGTGTTTCGCATGGATTTGAAGCTAACTCGTTTATTTCGCCACCATTTGAAGCTATATCACTTATATCGCAAGTATTTGAAGCCAAATCATTTGTTTCGCATGGATTTTGAAGCTAAACCTAAACCTTCTACATCCTATTGATTTGAAGCTACATCATGTGTTTCGCATGGATTTGAAGCTAACACGATTATTTCGCCAGAATTTGAAACTATATCACTTATATTGCAAGTATTTGAAGCTACATCATGTGTTTCGCATGAATTTGAAGCTGACTCGATTATTTCGCCAGCAGTTCAAACTATATCACTTATATCGCAAGTATTTGAAGCTAAATCATTTGTTTCGCTTGGATTTGAAGCTAAACCATCTACATCGCATTGATTTGAAGCTACATCATGTGTTTCGCATGGATTTGAAGGTAACTCGTTTATTTCGCCAGCATTTGAAGCTGTGTCACTTATATGGCAAGTATTTGAAGCTAAATCATTTGTTTCGAATGGAGTTGAAGCTAACCCTTATACATCGCATTGAATTGAGGCAATATCATGTGTTTCGCATGGATTTGAAAGCTAATCTTTCTACATCGCATTGATTTGAAGCTACATCATGTATTTCGCATGGATTTGAAGCCAACTCGTTTGCTTCGCCTGCATTTGTGGCTATATCACATACGTCGCAAGTATTTGAAGCTAAACCATTGGTTTCGCATGAATATGAAGCTAAACCATGTGTTTCGCAAGAATTAGAAGCTAAATTATGTGATTGGCATGGATTTGAAGCTAACTCGTTTGTTTCGCTTGCATTTGAAGCTATATTGCTTACGTCGCAAGTATTTGAAGCTCAATCATTTGTTTCGCATGGATTTGAAGCTAACTCGATAATTTCGCCAGCATTAGAATCTATATCACTTATATCGCAAGTATTTGAAGCTAAATCATTTGTTTCGCATGGAGTTGAGGCTAACTCGGTTATTTCGCCAGCATTTGAAACTATATCACTTATATCGCAAGTATTTGAAGCTAAATCATTTGTTTCGCGTGGATTTGAAGCTAAACCTTCAACATCGCATTGATTTGAAGCTACATCATGTGTTTCGCATGGATTTGAAGCAAACTCGTTCGTTTCGCCTGCATTTGAAGCAATATCACATATGTCGCAAGTATTTGAAGCTAATCATTTGTTTCGCGTGGATTTGAAGCTAAACCTTCAACATCGCATTGATTTGAAGCTACATCATGTGTTTCGCATGGATTTGAAGCAAACTCGTTCGTTTCGCCTGCATTTGAAGCAATATCACTTATGTCGCAAGTATTTGAAGCTAAATCATTTGTTTCGCGTGGATTTGAAGCTAAACCTTCAACATCGCATTGATTTGATGCTACATCATGTGTTTCGCATGGATTTGAAGCTAACTCGTTCGTTTCGCCTGCATTTGAAGCAATATCACTTATATCGCAAGTATTTGAAGCTAAATCATTTGTTTCGCGTGGATTTGAAGCTAAACCTTCAACATCGCATTGATTTGAAGCTACATCATGTGTTTCGCATGGATTTGAAGCAAACTCGTTCGTTTCGCCTGCATTTGAAGCAATATCACTTATGTCGCAAGTATTTGAAGCTAAATCATTTGTTTCGCGTGGATTTGAAGCTAAACCTTCAACATCGCATTGATTTGATGCTACATCATGTGTTTCGCATGGATTTGAAGCAAACTCGTTCGTTTCGCCTGCATTTGAAGCACTATCACTTATGTCGCAAGTATTTGAAGCTAAATCATTTGTTTCGCGTGGATTTGAAGCTAAACCTTCAACATCGCTTTGATTTGAAGCTACATCATGTGTTTCGCATGGATTGAAGCAAACTCGTTCGTTTCGCCTGCATTTGAAGCAATATCACTTATGTCGCAATTATTTGAAGCTAAATCATTTGTTTCGCGTGGATTTGAAGCTAAACCTTCAAACATCGCATTGATTTGATGCTACATCATGTGTTTCGCATGGATTTGAAGCTACTCGTTTATTTCGCCAGCATTTGAAGCTATATCACTTATATCGCAAGTATTTGAAAATAAATCATTTGTTTCGCATGGATTTGAAGCTAAGCCATGTGTTTCACATGAATTTGAAGCGAAATTATGTGATTCGCATGGATTTGAAGCTAAAGCGTTTGTTTCGCTTGCATTTGAAACTATATCACTTATAACGCAAGTATTTGAATATAAATCATTTGTTTCCGCTCGGATTTGAAGCTCAACCTTCTACATCGCATTAATTTGAAGCTACATGATGTGTTTCGCGTGGATTTGGAGCTAACTGGTTTATTTCGCTAGCATTTGAAGCTATATCACTTATATCGCAAGTATTTGAAGGTAAATCATTTCATTCGCATGGATTTGAAGCTAAACCTTCTACATCGCATTGATTTGAAGCTACATAATGTGTTTCGCATGGATTTGATGCTAACTCGATTATTTCGCCAGCATTTGTTGCTATACAACTTATATCGCAAGTATTTGAAGTTAAAACGCTTGCTACACGTGGACTTGAAGTAAAACCTTCAACATCGCATTGATTTGAAGCTAAATCATTGGTTTCGCATGGACTTGAGGCTAACTCGGTTATTTCGCCAGCATTTGAATCTATATCACTTATATCGCAAGTATTTGAAGCTAAATCATTTGTTTCGCGTGGATTTGAAGCTAAACCTTCAACATCGCATTGATTTGAAGCTACATCATGTGTTTCGCATGGATTTGAAGCTAACTCGTTCGTTTCGCCTGCATTTGAAGCAATATCACTTATATCGCAAGTATTTGAAGATATATCATTTGTTTCGCATGAATTTGAAGCTAAACCATGTGTTTCGCATGAATTTGAAGCTAAATTATGTGATTCGCATGGATTTGAAGCTAAAGCGTTTGTTTCGCATGCATTTGAAGCTATATTGCTTACGTCGCAAGTATTTGAAGCTCAATCATTTGTTTCGCATGGATTTGAAGCTAACTCGATAATTTCGCCAGCATTAGAATCTATATCACTTATATCGCAAGTATTTGAAGCTAAATCATTTGTTTCGCATGGAGTTGAGGCTAACTCGGTTATTTCGCCAGCATTTGAAACTATATCACTTATATCGCAAGTATTTGAAGCTAAATCATTGTTTCGCGTGGATTTGAAGCTAAACCTTCAACATCGCATCGATTTGAAGCTACATCATGTGTTTCGCATGGATTTGAAGCAAACTCGTTTGTTTCGCCTGCATTTGAAGCAATATCACTTATGTCGCAAGTATTTGAAGCTAAATCATTTGTTTCGCGTGGATTTGAAGCTTAAACCTTCAACATCGCATTGATTTGATGCTACATCATGTGTTTCGCATGGATTTGAAGCAAACTCGTTCGTTTCGCCTGCATTTGAAGCACTATCACATATGTCGCCAGTATTTGAAGCTAAAATCATTTGTTTCGCGTGGATATGAAGCTAAACCTTCAACATCGCATTGATTTGAAGCTACATCATGTGTTTCGCATGGATTTGAAGCTAACTCGTTCGTTTCGCCTGCTTTTGAAGCAATATCACTTATATCGCAAGTATTTGAAGATATATCATTTGTTTCGCATGAATTCGAAGCTAAACCATGTGTTTCGCATGAATTTGAAGCTAAATTATGTGTTTCGCATGGATTTGAAGCAAACTCGTTCGTTTCGCCTGCATTTGAAGCACTATCACTTATGTCGCAAGTATTTGAAGCTAAATCATTTGTTTCGCGTGGATTTGAAGCTAAACCTTCAACATCGCATTGATTTGAAGCTACATCATGTGTTTCGCATGGATTTGAAGCAAACTCGTTCGTTTCGCCTGCATTTGAAGCAATATCACTTATGTCGCAAGTATTTGAAGCTAAATCATTTGTTTCGCGTGGATTTGAAGCTAAACCTTCAACATCGCATTGATTTGAAGCTACATCATGTGGTTTCGCATGGATTTGAAGCTAACTCGTTCGTTCGCGTGCATTGAAGCAATATCACTTATATCGCATGTATTTGAAGATAAATCATTTGATTCGCTCGGATTTGAAGCTAAACCTTCTACATCGCATTAATTTGAAGCTACATCATGTGTTTCGCATACATTTGATGCTAACTCGTTTATTTCGCCAGCATTTGAAACTATATCACTTATATCGCAAGTATTTGAAACTAAATCATTTGTTTCGCATGAATTTGAAGCTAAACCATGTGTTTCGCATGAATTTGAAGCTAAATTATGTGATTCGCATGGATTTGAAGCTAAATCGTTTGTTTCGCCTGCATTTCAAGCTATATCACTTAAATCACAAGTATTTGAATCAAAATCATTTTTTAACATGGATTTTGAAACTGATCCTTCTACATCGCTTTGATTTGAACCTACATCATGTGTTTCGCCTGCATTTGAAGCTAACTCGGTTATTTCGCCAGCATTAGAATCTATATCACTTATATCGCAAGTATTTGAAGCTAAATCATTTGTTTCGCGTGGATTTGAAGCTAAACCTTCAACATCGCATTGATTTGAAGCTACATCATGTGTTTCGCATGGATTTGAAGCAAACTCGTTCGTTTCGCCTGCATTTGAAGCAATATCACTTATGTCGCAAGTATTTGAAGCTAAATCATTTGTTTCGCGTGGATTTGAAGCTAAACCTTCAACATCGCATTGATTTGATGCTACATCATGTGTTTCGCATGGATTTGAAGCTAACTCGTTCGTTTCGCCTGCATTTGAAGCAATATCACTTATATCGCAAGTATTTGAAGCTAAATCATTTGTTTCGCATGGATGTGAAGCCAAACCTTCTGCATGGTATTGATTTGAAGCTACATCATATGTTTCGCATGGATTGAAGCTAACTCGATTATTTCGTCAGCATTTGAAACTATATCACTTATATCGCAAGTATTTGAAGCTAAATCATTTGTTTCGCGTGGATTGAAGCTAAACCTTCAACATCGCATTGATTTGTAGCTACATCATGTGTTTCGCATGGATTTGAAGCTAACTCGTTCGTTTCGCCTGCATTTGAAGCAATATCACTTATATCGCAAGTATTGAAGCTAAATCATTTCGCATGGATTTGAAGCTAAACCTTCTACATCGCATTGCTTTGAAGCTACATCATGTGTTTCGCATGGATTTGAAGCTAACTCGATTATTTCGCCAGCATCAGATGCTATACAACTTATATCGCATGTATTTGAAGTTAAATCGCTTGCTACACATGGACTTGAAGTAAAACCTTCAATATCGCATTGATTTGAAGCTAAATCATTGGTTTCGCATGGAGTTGAAGCTAACTCGGTTATTTCGCCAGCATTTGAAACTATAGCACTTATATCGCAAGTATTTGAAGCTAAATCATTTGTTTCGCGTGGATTTGAAGCTAAACCTTCAACATCGCATTGATTTGAAGCTACATCATGTGTTTCGCATGGATTTGAAGCAAACTCGTTCGTTTCGCCTGCATTTGAAGCAATATCACTTATGCCGCAAGTATTTGAAGCTAAATCATTTGTTTCGCGTGGATTTGAAGCTAAACCTTCAACATCGCATTGATTTGATGCTACATCATGTGTTTCGCATGGATTTGAAGCAAACTCGTTCGTTTCGCCTGCATTTGAAGCAATATCACTTATGTCGCGAGTATTTGAAGCTAAATCATTTGTTTCGCGTGGATTTGAAGCTAAACCTTCTACATCGCATTGATTTGAAAGCTACATCATGGGTTTCGCATGGATTTGAAGCTAAATCGTTTATTTCGCCAGCATTTGAAGCTATATCAATTATATCGCAAGTATTTGAAAGCTAAATCATTTGTTTCGCATGGAATTGATTCTAAACCATCTACATCGCATTGATTTGAAGCTACATCATATGTATCGCAAGGATTTCAAGCTAACACGATTATTTCGCCAGCATTTGAAGCTATATCACTTATATCGCAAGTATTTGAAAATAAATCATTTGTTTCGCATGGATTTGAAGCTAAGCCATGTGTTTCACATGAATTTGAAGCGAAATTATGTGATTCGCATGGATTTGAAGCTAAAGCGTTTGTTTCGCATGCATTTGAAACTATATCACTTATAACGCAAGTATTTGAATATAAATCATTTGTTCCGCTCGGATTTGAAGCTCAACCTTCTACATCGCATTAATTTGAAGCTACATGATGTGTTTCGCGTGGATTTGGAGCTAACTCGTTTATTTCGCCAGCATTTGAAGCTATATCACTTATATCGCAAGTATTTGAAGTAAATCATTTCATTCGCATGGATTTGAAGCTAAACCTTCTACATCGCATTGATTTGAAGCTACATAATGTGTTTCGCATGGATTTGATGCTAACTCGATTATTTCGCCAGCATTTGATGCTATACAACTTATATCGCAAGTATTTGAAGTTAAAACGCTTGCTACACGTGGACTTGAAGTAAAACCTTCAACATCGCATTGATTTGAAGCTAAATCATTCGTTTCGCATGGACTTGAGGCTAACTCGGTTATTTCGCCAGCATTTGAATCTATATCACTTATATCGCAAGTATTTGAAGCTAAATCATTTGTTTCGCGTGGATTTGAAGCTAAACCTTCAACATCGCATTGATTTGAAGCTACATCATGTGTTTCGCATGGATTTGAAGCTAAAGCGTTTGTTTCGCATGCATTTGAAGCTATATCACTTAAATCACAAGCATTTGAACCAAAATCATATTTTAACATGGATTTGAAACTAATCCTTCTACATCGCTTTGATTTGAACCTACATCATGTATATCGGTTGCTTTTGAAGCTAATTCGGTTATTTCGCCAGCATTAGAATCTATATCACTTATATCGCAAGTATTTGAAGCTAAATCATTTGTTTCGCATGTATCTGAAGCCAAACCTTCTACATCGCATTTGTTTTGAAGCGACATCATGTGTTTCGGATGGATTTGAAGCTAACTCGTTTATTTCGCCAGCATTTGAAGCTATATCACTTATATCGCAAGTATTTGAAGCTAAATCATTTGTTTCGCATGGATTTGATTCTAAACCTTCTACATCGCATTGATTTGAAGCTACATCATGTGTTTCGCATGGATTTGAAACTAACTCGTTTATTGCGCCAGCATTTGAAGCTATATAACTTACATCGCAAGTATTTGAGGCTAAATCATTTATTTCGCATGGATTTGAATCTAAACCAGCTACATCGCATTGATTTGAAACTACATCACGTGTTTCGCATGGATTTGAAGCTAACTCGATTATTTCGCCAGCATTTGATGCTAGACAACTTATATCGCAAGTATTTGAAGTTAAATCATTTGTTTCCGTGGATCTGATGCCAAACCTTCTACATCGCATTGATTTGAAGTTACATCATGTGTTTCGCATGGATTTGAAGCTAACTCGTTTTATTTCGCCATAATTTGAAACTATATCACTTATATCGCAAGTATTTGAAGCTAAATAATTTGTTTCGCATGGATTTGAAGCTATCTCGATTATTTCGCCATAATTTGAAACTATATCACTTATAACGCAAGTATTTGAAGCTAAATAAATTGTTTCGCATGGATTTGAAGCTAAACCTTCTACATCGCATTGATTTGAAGCTACATCATGTGTTTCGGATGGATTTGAAGCTAACTCGTTTATTTCGCCAGCATTTGAAGCTATATCACTTATATCGCAAGTATTTGAAGCTAAATCATTTGTTTCGCATGGATTTGATTCTAAACCTTCTACATCGCATTGATTTGAAGCTACACCATGTGTTTCGCATGGATTTGGAGCTAACTCGTTTATTTCGCCAGCATTTGAAGCTATATCACTTATATCGCAAGTATCTGAAACTAAATCGTTTGTTACGCACGAATTTGAAGCTAAACCATGTGTTTCGCATGAATTTGAAGCTAAATTATGTGATTCGCATGGATTTGAAGCTAAAGCGTTTGTTTCGCATGCATTTGAAGCTATATCACTTAAATCACAAGCATTTGAACCAAAATCATATTTTAACATGGATTTGAAACTAATCCTTCTACATCGCTTTGATTTGAACCTACATCATGTATATCGGTTGCTTTTGAAGCTAATTCGGTTATTTCGCCAGCATTAGAATCTATATCACTTATATCGCAAGTATTTGAAGCTAAATCATTTGTTTCGCATGTATCTGAAGCCAAACCTTCTACATCGCATTTGTTTTGAAGCGACATCATGTGTTTCGGATGGATTTGAAGCTAACTCGTTTATTTCGCCAGCATTTGAAGCTATATCACTTATATCGCAAGTATTTGAAGCTAAATCATTTGTTTCGCATGGATTTGATTCTAAACCTTCTACATCGCATTGATTTGAAGCTACATCATGTGTTTCGCATGGATTTGAAACTAACTCGTTTATTGCGCCAGCATTTGAAGCTATATAACTTACATCGCAAGTATTTGAGGCTAAATCATTTATTTCGCATGGATTTGAATCTAAACCAGCTACATCGCATTGATTTGAAACTACATCACGTGTTTCGCATGGATTTGAAGCTAACTCGATTATTTCGCCAGCATTTGATGCTAGACAACTTATATCGCAAGTATTTGAAGTTAAATCATTTGTTTCCCGTGGATCTGATGCCAAACCTTCTACATCGCATTGATTTGAAGTTACATCATGTGTTTCGCATGGATTTGAAGCTAACTCGTTTATTTCGCCATAATTTGAAACTATATCACTTATATCGCAAGTATTTGAAGCTAAATAATTTGTTTCGCATGGATTTGAAGCTATCTCGATTATTTCGCCATAATTTGAAACTATATCACTTATAACGCAAGTATTTGAAGCTAAATAAATTGTTTCGCATGGATTTGAAGCTAAACCTTCTACATCGCATTGATTGAAGCTACATCATGTGTTTCGGATGGATTTGAAGCTAACTCGTTTATTTCGCCAGCATTTGAAGCTATATCACTTATATCGCAAGTATTTGAAGCTAAATCATTTGTTTCGCATGGATTTGATTCTAAACCTTCTACATCGCATTGATTTGAAGCTACACCATGTGTTTCGCATGGATTTGGAGCTAACTCGTTTATTTCGCCAGCATTTGAAGCTATATCACTTATATCGCAAGTATCTGAAACTAAATCGTTTGTTACGCATGAATTTGAAGCTAAACCATGTGTTTCGCATGAATTTGAAGCTAAATTATGTGATTCGCATGGATTTGAAGCTAAAGCGTTAGTTTCGCCTGCATTTGAAGCTATATCACTTAAATCACAAGTATTTGAATCAAAATCATTTGTTTGACATGGATTTGAAACTAATCCTTCTACATCGCTCTGATTTGAACCTACATCACGTGTTTCGCATGCATTTCAAGCTATCTCGGTTATTTCGCCAGCATGTGAAGCTATATCATTTATATCGCAAGTATTTGAAGCCAAATCATTTCTTTCCCGTGGATCTGAAGCCAAACCTTCTACATCGCATTGATTTGAAGTTACATCATAAGTTGCGCATGTATTTGAAGCTAACTCGATTATTTTGCCAGCATTTGAAACTATATCACTTATATCGCAAGTATTTGAAGCTAAATCATTTGATTCGCTGGATTTGTAGCTAAACCTTCTACATAGCATTGATTTGAAGCAATATCATGTGATTCGCTTGGATTTGAAGCGAACTCGATTATTTCGCCAGCATTTGATGCTAGACAACTTATATCGCAAGTATTTGAAGTTAAATCTCTTGCTACACATGGATATGAAGTTAAACCTTCAACATCGCATTGATTTGAAGCTACATCATTGGTTTCGCATGGAGTTGAAGCTAACTCGATTATTTCGCCAGAATTTGAAACTATATCACTTATAACCCAAGTATTTGAAGCTAAATAATTTGTTTCGCATGGATTTGAAGCTAAACATTCTACATCGCACTTGTTTTGAAGCGACATCATGTGTTTCGGATGGATTTGAAGCTAACTCGTTTATTTCGCCAGCATTTGAAGCTAATTCACTTATATCGCAAGTATTTGAAGCTAAATCATTTGTTTCGCATGGATTTGATTCTAAACCATCTACATCGCATTGATTTGAAGCTACATCATGTGTTTCGCATGGGTCTGAAACTAACTCGTTTAATTCGCCAGCATTTGAAGCTATATAACTTACATCGCAAGTATTTGAAGCTAAATCATTTGTTTCCCGTGGATCTGAAGCCAAAGCTTCTACATCGCATTGATTTGAAACTACATCACGTGTTTCGCATGGATTTGAAGCTAACTCGATTATTTCGCCAGCATTTGAAGCTATATCACTTATATCGCAAGTATTTGAAGCTAAATCATTTGTTTCCCGTGGATCAGAAGCCAAACCTTCTACATCGCATTGATTTGAAGTTACATCATGTGTTTCGCATGGATTTGAAGCTAACTCGTTTATTTCGTCAGTATTTGAAGCTATATAACTTACATCGCAAGTATTTGAAGCTAAATCATTTGCTTCGCATGGATTTGAATCTAAACCAGCTACATCGCATTGATTTGAAACTACATCATGTGTTTCGCATGGATTTGAAGCTAACTCGATTATTTCGCCAGCGTTTGATGCTAGACAACTTATATCGCAAGTATTTGAAGTTAAATCGCTTGCTACACTTGGATATGAAGCAAAACCTTCTACATCGCATTGATTTGAAGCTACATCATGTGCTTCGCTTGGATTTGAAGCTAACTCGATTATTTCGCCAGAATTTGAAGCTATATCACTTATATCGCAAGTATTTGAAGCTAAATCATTTGTTTCCCGTGGATCTGAAGCCAAACCTTCTACATCGCATTGATTTGAAGCTACATCATATGTTTCGCATGGATTTGAAGCTAACTCGTTTATGTCGCCAGCATTTGAAGCTATATCACTTATATCGCAAGTATTTGAAGCTAAATCATTTGTTTCGCATGGATTTGATTCTAAACCTTCTACATCGCATTGATTTGAAGCTACACCATGTGTTTCGCATGGATTTGAAGCTAACTCGATTATTTCGCCATAATTTGAAACTATATCACTTATAACGCAAGTATTTGAAGCTAAATTATTTGTTTCGCATGGATTGGAAGCTAAACCTTCTACATCGCATTGATTTGAAGCTACATCATGTGTTTCGCATGGATTTGAAGCTAACTCGTTTATTTCGTCAGCATTTGAAGCTATATAACTTACATCGCAAGTATTTGAAGCTAAGTAATTTGTTTCCCGTGGATTAGAAGCTAAACCTTCTACATCGCATTGATTTGAAGCTACATCATGTGCTTCGCTTGGATTTGAAGCTAACTCGATTATTTCGCCAGCATTTGAAGCTATATCACTTATATCGCAAGTATTTGAAGCTAAATCATTTGTTTCCCGTGGATCAGAAGCCAAATCTTCTACATCGCATTGATTTGAAGTTACATCATGTGTTTCGCATGGATTTGAAGCTAACTCGTTTATTTCGCCATAATTTGAAACTATATCACTTATATCGCAAGTATTTGAAGCTAAATAATTTGTTTCGCATGGATTTGAAGCTAAACCATCTAGATCGCATTGATTTGAAGCTATATCATGTGTTTCGCATTAATTTGAAGCTAACTCGATTATTTCGCCAGAATTTGAAGCTATATCACTTATATCGCAAGTATTTGAAGCTAAATCATTTGTTTCCCGTGGATCTGTAGCCAAACCTTCTACATCGCATTGATTTGAAGTTACATCATGTGTTTCGCATGGATTTGAAGCTAACTCGATTATTTCGCCATAATTTGAAACTATATCACTTATAACGCAAGTATTTGAAGCTAAGTAATTTGTTTCCCGTGGATTAGAAGCTAAACCTTCTACATCTCATTGATTTGAAGCTACATAGCATGTGTTTCGCATGGATTTGAAGCTAACTCTATTATTTCGCCAGCATTTGATGCTAGACAACTTATATCGCAAGTATTTGAAGTTAAATCGCTTGCTACACTTGGATATGAAGTTAAACCTTCAACATCGCATTGATTTGAAGCTACATCATTGGTTTCGCATGGAGTTGAAGCTAACTCGATTATTTCGCCAGAATTTGAAGCTATATCACTTATTTCGCAAGTATTTGAAGCTAAATCATTTGTTTCCCGTGGATCTGAAGCCAAACCTTCTACATCGCATCGATTTGAAGTTACATCATGTGTTTCGCATGGATTTGAAGCTAACTCGATTATTTCGCCATAATTTGAAACTGTATCACTTATATCGCAAGTATTTGAAGCTAAATAATTTGTTTCGCATGGATTTGAAGCTAAACCTTCTACATCGCATTGATTTGAAGCTACATCATGTGTTTCGTATGGATTTGAAGCTAACTCGTTTATTTCGCCACCATTTGAAGCTATATCTCTTATATCGCGAGTATTTGAAGCCAAATCATTTGTTTCGCATGGATTTGAAGCTAAACCTTCTACATCCTATTGATTTGAAGCTACATCATGTGTTTCGCATGGATTTGAAGCTAACACGATTATTTCGCCAGAATTTGAAACTATATCACTTATATTGCAAGTATTTGAAGCTACATCATGTGTTTCGCATGAATTTGAAGCTGACTCGATTATTTCGCCAGCAGTTCAAACTATATCACTTATATCGCAAGTATTTGAAGCTAAATCATTTGTTTCGCTTGGATTTGAAGCTAAACCATCTACATCGCATTGATTTGAAGCTACATCATGTGTTTCGCATGGATTTGAAGGTAACTCGTTTATTTCGCCAGCATTTGAAGCTGTATCACTTATATGGCAAGTATTTGAAGCTAAATCATTTGTTTCGAATGGAGTTGAAGCTAACCCTTATACATCGCATTGAATTGAGGCAATATCATGTGTTTCGCATGGATTTGAAGCTAATCTTTCTACATCGCATTGATTTGAAGCTACATCATGTATTTCGCATGGATTTGAAGACAACTCGTTTGCTTCGCCTGCATTTGTGGCTATATCACATACGTCGCAAGTATTTGAAGCTAAACCATTGGTTTCGCATGAATATGAAGCTAAACCATGTGTTTCGCAAGAATTAGAAGCTAAATTATGTGATTGGCATGGATTTGAATCTAAACCAGCTACATCACATTGATTTGAAACTACATCATGTGTTTCGCATGGATTTGAAGCTAACTCGATTACTTCGCCAGCATTTGATGCTAGACAACTTATATCGCAAGTATTTGAAGTTAAATCGCTTGCTACACTTGGATATGAAGTTAAACCTTCAACATCGCATTGATTTGAAGCTACATCATTGGTTTCGCATGGAGTTGAAGCTAACTCGATTATGTCGCCAGAATTTGAAGCTATATCACTTATATCGCAAGTATTTGAAGCTAAATCATTTGTTTCCCGTGGATCTGAAGCCAAACCTTCTACATCGCATTGATTTGAAGTTACATCATGTGTTTCGCATGGATTTGAAGCTAACTCGATTATTTCGCCATAATTTGAAACTATATCACTTATATTTCAAGTATTTGAAGCTACATCATGTGTTTCGCATGAATTTGAAGCTATCTCGATTATTTCGCCAGAATTTGAAGCTATATCACTTATATCGCAAGTATTTGAAGCTACATCATGTGTTTCGCATGGATTTGAAGCTAACTCGATTATTTCGCCAGCATTTGAAACGATATCACTTATATCGCAAGTATTTGAAGCTAATTAATTTCTTTCGCATGGATTTGAAGCTAAACCATCTACATCGCATTGATTTGAAGCTACATCATGTGTTTCGCATGTATTTGAAGGTAACTCGTTTATTTCGCCAGCATTTGAAGCTATATCACTTATATCGCAAGTATTTGAAACTAAATCGTTTGTTTCGCATGAATTTGAAACTAAATCGTTTGTTTCGCATGAATTTGAAGCTAAACCATGTGTTTCCCATGAATTTGAAGATAAATTATGTGATTCGCATGGATTTGAAGCTAAAGCGTTTGTTTCGCCTGCATTTGAAGCTATATCACTTAAATCACAAATATTTGTATCAAAATCATTTGTTTGACATGGATTTGAAACTAATCCTTCTACATCGCTTTGATTTGAACCTACATCACGTGTTTCGCATGCATTTCAAGCTAACTCGGTTATTTCGCTAGCATGTGAAGCTATATCATTTATATCGCAAGTATTTGAAGCTAAATCATTTCTTTCCCGTGGATCTGAAGCCAAACCTTCTACATCGCATTGATTTGAAGTTACATCGTATGTTTCGCATGTATTTGAAGAAAACTCGATTATTTCGCCAGCATTTGAAACTATATCACTTATATCGCAAGTATTTGAAGCTAAATCATTTGATTCGCTGGATTTGTAGCTAAACCTTCTACATAGCATTGATTTGAAGCTATATCATGTGATTCGCATGGATTTGAAGCTAACTCGATTATTTCGCCAGCATTTGATGCTAGACAACTTATATCGCAAGTATTTGAAGCTAAATCATTTGTTTCGCATGGATTTGAATCTAAACCAGCTACATCGCATTGATTTGAAACTACATCATGTGTTTCGCATGGATTTGAAGCTAACTCGATTATTTCGCGAGCATTTGATCCTAGACAACTTATATCGCAAGTATTTGAAGTTAAATCGCTTGCTACACTTGGATATGAAGTTAAACCTTCAACATCGCATCGATTTCAAGCTACATCATTGGTTTCGCATGGAGTTGAAGCTAACTCGATTATTTCGCCAGAATTGGAAGATATATCACTTATATCGCAAGTATTTGAAGCTAAATCATTTGTTTCCCGCGGATCTGAAGCCAAACCTTCTACATCGCATTGATTTGAAGTTACATCATGTGTTTCGCATGGATTTGAAGCTAACTCGATTATTTCGCCATAATTTGAAACTGTATCACTTATATCGCAAGTAGTTGAAGCTAAATAATTTGTTTCGCATGGATTTGAAGCTAAACCTTCTACATCGCATTGATTTGAAGCTACATCATGTGTTTCGGATGGATTTGAAGCTAACTCGTTTATTTCGCCAGCATTTGAAGCTATATCACTTATATCGCAAGTATTTGAAGCTAAGTCATTTGTTTCGCATGGATTTGATTCTAAACCTTCTACAGCGCATTGATTTGAAGCTAAATCATGTGTTTCGCATGGATTTGAAGCTAACTCGTTTATTTCGCCACCATTTGAAGCTATATCACTTATATCGCAAGTATTTGTAGCCAAATCATTTGTTTCGCATGGATTTGAAGCTAAACCTTCTACATCCTATTGATTTGAAGCTACATCATGTGTTTCGCATGTATTTGAAGGTAACTCGTTTATTTCGCCAGCATTTGAAGCTGTGTCACTTATATCGCAAGTATTTGAAGCTAAATCATTTGTTTCGAATGGAGTTGGAGCTAACCTTATACATCGCATTGAATTGAGGCAACATCATGTGTTTCTCATGGATTTCAAGCTAATCTTTCTACATCGCAATGATTTGAAGCTACATCATGTATTTCGCATGGATTTGAAGCCAACTCGTTTGCTTCGCCTGCATTTGTGGCTATATCACATACGTCGCAAGTATTTGAAGCTAAACCATTGGTTTCGCATGAATATGAAGCTAAACCATGTGTTTCGCATGAATTAGAAGCTTAATTATGTGATTGGCATGGATTTGAAGCTAACTCGTTTGTTTCGCTTGCATTTGAAGCTATATTACTTACGTCGCAAGTATTTGAAGCTCAATCATTTGTTTCGCATGGATTTGATGCTAAAGCTTATACATATGAAGCTACATCATGTGTTTCGCGTGGATTTGAAGCTAACACGATTATTTCGCCAACATTTCAAACTATATCACTTATATCGCAAGTATTTGAAGCTACATCATGTGTTTCGCATGGATTTGAAGCTAACTCGATTATTTCGCCAGCATTTGAAACGATATCACTTATATCGCAAGTATTTGAAGCTAATTAATTTCTTTCGCATGGATTTGAAGCTAAACCATCTACATCGCATTGATTTGAAGCTACATCATGTGTTTCGCATGTATTTGAAGGTAACTCGTTTATTTCGCCAGCATTTGAAGCTATATCACTTATATCGCAAGTATTTGAAACTAAATCGTTTGTTTCGCATGAATTTGAAGCTAAACCATGTGTTTCGCATGAATTTGAAGATAAATTATGTGATTCGCATGGATTTGAAGCTAAAGCGTTTGTTTCGCTTGCATTTGAAGCTATATCACTTAAATCACAAGTATTTGAATCAAAATCATTTGTTTGACATGGATTTGAAACTAATCCTTCTACATCGCTTTGATTTGAACCTACATCGCGTGTTTCGCATGCATTTCAAGCTAACTCGGTTATTTCGCCAGCATGTGAAGCTATATCATTTATATCGCAAGTATTTGAAGCTAAATCATTTCTTTCCCGTGGATCTGAAGCCAAAC
Source organism: Megalopta genalis (assembly GCF_051020955.1). Lineage (NCBI taxonomy): Eukaryota > Metazoa > Arthropoda > Insecta > Hymenoptera > Halictidae > Megalopta > Megalopta genalis. Next base: position 33,113 of record NW_027477522.1, on the reverse strand, counting down.
CTTCTACATCGCATTGATTTGAAGTTACATCATATGTTTCGCATGTATTTGAAGAAAACTCGATTATTTCGCCAGCATTTGAAACTATATCACTTATATCGCAAGTATTTGAAGCTAAATCATTTGATTCGCTGGATTTGTAGCCAAACCTTCTACATAGGATTGATTTGAAGCTATATCATGTGATTCGCATGGATTTGAAGCTAACACGATTATTTCGCCAGCATTTGATGCTAGACAACTTATATCGCAAGTATTTGAAGTTAAATCTCTTGCTACACATGGATATGAAGATAAACCTTCAACATCGCATTGATTTGAAGCTACATCGTTGCTTTCGCATGGAGTTGAAGCTAATTCGATTATTTCGCCAGAATTTGAAGCAATATCACTTATATCACAAGTATTTGAAGCTAAATCATTTGTTTCCCGTGGATCTGAAGCCAAACCTTCTACATCGCATTGATTTGAAGTTACATCATGTGTTTCGCATGGATTTGAAGCTAACTCGATTATTTCGCCATAATTTGAAACTATATCACTTATAACGCAAGTATTTGAAGTTAAATAATTTGTATCGCATGGATTAGAAGCTAAACCTTGTACATCGCATTGATTTGAAGCTACATCATGTGTTTCGCATGGATTTGAAACTAACTCGTTTATTTCGCCAGCATTTGAAGCTATATAACTTACATCGCAAGTATTTGAAGCTAAATCATTTGTTTCGCATGGATTTGAATCTAAACCAGCTACATCGCATTGATTTGAAACTACATCATGTGTTTCGCATGGATTTGAAGCTAACTCTATTATTTCGCGAGCATTTGATCCTAGACAACTTATATCGCAAGTATTTGAAGTTAAATCGCTTGCTACACTTGGATATGAAGTTAAACCTTCAACATCGCATCGATTTGAAGCTACATCATTGGTTTCGCATGGAGTTGAAGCTAACTCGATTATTTCGCCAGAATTGGAAGATATATCACTTATATCGCAAGTATTTGAAGCTAAATCATTTGTTTCCCGCGGATCTGAAGCCAAACCTTCTACATCGCATTGATTTGAAGTTACATCATGTGTTTCGCATGGATTTGAAGCTAACTCGATTATTTCGCCATAATTTGAAACTGTATCACTTATATCGCAAGTAGTTGAAGCTAAATAATTTGCTTCGCATGGATTTGAAGCTAAACCTTCTACATCGCATTGTTTTGAAGCTACATCATGTGTTTCGGATGGATTTGAAGCTAACTCGTTTATTTCGCCAGCATTTGAAGCTATATCACTTATATCGCAAGTATTTGAAGCTAAATCATTTGTTTCGCATGGATTTGATTCTAAACCTTCTACAGCGCATTGATTTGAAGCTAAATCATGTGTTTCGCATGGATTTGAAGCTAACTCGATTATTTCGCCAGCATTTGATGCTAGACAACTTATATCGCAAGTATTTGAAGCTAAATCATTTGATTGACATGGATTTGAAACTAATCCTTCTACATCGCTTTGATTTGAACCTACATCACGTGTTTCGCATGCATTTCAAGCTAACTCGGTTATTTCGCCAGCATGTGAAGCTATATCATTTATATCGCAAGTATTTGAAGCTAAATCATTTCTTTCCCGTGGATCTGAAGCCAAACCTTCTACATCGCATTGATTTGAAGTTACATCATATGTTTCGCATGTATTTGAAGAAAACTCGATTATTTCGCCAGCATTTGAAACTATATCACTTATATCGCAAGTATTTGAAGTTAAATCTCTTGCTACACATGGATATGAAGATAAACCTTCAACATCGCATTGATTTGAAGCTACATCGTTGCTTTCGCATGGAGTTGAAGCTAACTCGATTATTTCGCCAGAATTTGAAGCAATATCACTTATATCACAAGTATTTGAAGCTAAATAATTTGTTTCGCATGGTTTTGAAGCTAAACCATCTACATCGCATTGATTTGAAGCTATATCATGTGTTTCGCATTAATTTGAAGCTAACTCGATTATTTCGCCAGAATTTGAAGCTATATCACTTATATCGCAAGTATTTGAAGCTAAATCATTTGTTTCCCGTGGATCTGAAGCCAAACCTTCTACATCGCATTGATTTGAAGTTACATCATGTGTTTCGCATGGATTTGAAGCTAACTCGATTATTTCGCCATAATTTGAAACTATATCACTTATAACGCAAGTATTTGAAGCTAAGTAATTTGTTTCCCGTGGATTAGAAGCTAAACCTTCTACATCTCATTGATTTGAAGCTACATAGCATGTGTTTCGCATGGATTTGAAGCTAACTCTTTTATTTCGCCAGCATTTGAAGCTATATAACTTACATCGCAAGTATTTGAAGCTAAATCATTTGTTTCGCATGGATTTGAATCTAAACCAGCTACATCGCATTGATTTGAAACTACATCATGTGTTTCGCATGGATTTGAAGCTAACTCTATTATTTCGCCAGCATTTGATGCTAGACAACTTATATCGCAAGTATTTGAAGTTAAATCGCTTGCTACACTTGGATATGAAGTTAAACCTTCAACATCGCATTGATTTGAAGCTACATCATTGGTTTCGCATGGAGTTGAAGCTAACTCGATTATTTCACCAGAATTTGAAGCTATATCACTTATTTCGCAAGTATTTGAAGCTAAATCATTTGTTTCCCGTGGATCTGAAGCCAAACCTTCTACATCGCATTGATTTGAAGTTACATCATGTGTTTCGCATGGATTTGAAGCTAACTCGATTATTTCGCCATAATTTGAAACTGTATCACTTATATCGCAAGTATTTGAAGCTAACTAATTTGTTTCGCATGGATTTGAAGCTAAACCTTCTACATCGCATTGATATGAAGCTACATCATGTGTTTCGTATGGATTTGAAGCTAACTCGTTTATTTCGCCAGCATTTGAAGCTATATCACTTATATCGCAAGTATTTGAAGCTAAATCATTTGTTTCGCATGGATTTGATTCTAAACCTTCTACATCGCATTGATTTGAAGCTACATCATGTGTTTCGCATGAATTTGAAGCTATCTCGATTATTTCGCCAGAATTTGAAGCTATATCACTTATATCGCAAGTATTTGAAGATAAATCATTTGTTTCGCTTGGATTTGAAGCTAAACCATCTACATCGCATTGATTTGAAGCTACATCATGTGTTTCGCATGTATTTGAAGGTAACTCGTTTATTTCGCCAGCATTTGAAGCTGTATCACTTATATCGCAAGTATTTGAAGCTAAATGATTTGTTTCGAATGGAGTTGAAGCTAAACCTTATACATCGCATTGAATTGAGGCAACATCATGTGTTTCGCATGCATTCGAAGCTAATCTTTCTACATCGTATTCATTTGAAGCTACATCATGTATTTCGCATGGATTTGAATCCAACTCGTTTGCTTCGTCTGCATTTGTGGCTATATCACATACGTCGCAAGTATTTGAAGCTAAACCATTGGTTTCGCATGAATATGAAGCTAAACCATGTGTTTCGCATGAATTAGAAGCTTAATTATGTGATTGGCATGGATTTGAAGCTAACTCGTTTGTTTCGCTTGCATTTGAAGCTATATTACTTACGTCGCAAGTATTTGAAGCTCAATCATTTGTTTCGCATGGATTTGATGCTAAACCTTATACATATGAAGCTACATCATGTGTTTCGCGTGGATTTGAAGCTAACACGATTATTTCGCCAACATTTCAAACTATATCACTTATATCGCAAGTATTTGAAGCTACATCATGTGTTTCGCATGGATTTGAAGCTAACTCGATTATTTCGCCAGCATTTGAAACGATATCACTTATATCGCAAGTATTTGAAGCTAATTAATTTCTTTCGCATGGATTTGAAGCTAAACCATCTACATCGCATTGATTTGAAGCTACATCATGTGTTTCGCATGTATTTGAAGGTAACTCGTTTATTTCGCCAGCATTTGAAGCTATATCACTTATATCGCAAGTATTTGAAACTAAATCGTTTGTTTCGCATGAATTTGAAACTAAATCGTTTGTTTCGCATGAATTTGAAGCTAAACCATGTGTTTCGCAAGTATTTGAAGCTAAATCATTTGATTCGCTGGATTTGTAGCTAAACCTTCTACATAGCATTGATTTGAAGCTATATCATGTGATTCGCATGGATTTGAAGCTAACTCGATTATTTCGCCAGCATTTGATGCTAGACAACTTATATCGCAAGTATTTGAAGCTAAATCATTTGTTTCGCATGGATTTGAATCTAAACCAGCTACATCGCATTGATTTGAAACTACATCATGTGTTTCGCATGGATTTGAAGCTAACTCGATTATTTCGCGAGCATTTGATCCTAGACAACTTATATCGCAAGTATTTGAAGTTAAATCGCTTGCTACACTTGGATATGAAGTTAAACCTTCAACATCGCATCGATTTGAAGCTACATCATTGGTTTCGCATGGAGTTGAAGCTAACTCGATTATTTCGCCAGAATTGGAAGATATATCACTTATATCGCAAGTATTTGAAGCTAAATCATTTGTTTCCCGCGGATCTGAAGCCAAACCTTCTACATCGCATTGATTTGAAGTTACATCATGTGTTTCGCATGGATTTGAAGCTAACTCGATTATTTCGCCATAATTTGAAACTGTATCACTTATATCGCAAGTAGTTGAAGCTAAATAATTTGTTTCGCATGGATTTGAAGATAAACCTTCTACATCGCATTGATTTGAAGCTACATCATGTGTTTCGGATGGATTTGAAGCTAACTCGTTTATTTCGCCAGCATTTGAAGCTATATCACTTATATCGCAAGTATTTGAAGCTAAATCATTTGTTTCGCATGGATTTGATTCTAAACCTTCTACAGCGCATTGATTTGAAGCTAAATCATGTGTTTCGCATGGATTTGAAGCTAACTCGTTTATTTCGCCACCATTTGAAGCTATATCACTTATATCGCAAGTATTTGAAGCCAAATCATTTGTTTCGCATGGATTTGAAGCTAAACCTTCTACATCCTATTGATTTGAAGCTACATCATGTGTTTCGCATGTATTTGAAGGTAACTCGTTTATTTCGCCAGCATTTGAAGCTGTGTCACTTATATCGCAACTATTTGAAGCTAAATCATTTGTTTCGAATGGAGTTGAAGCTAAACCTTATACATCGCATTGAATTGAGGCAACATCATGTGTTTCGCATGGATTTCAAGCTAATCTTTCTACATCGCATTGATTTGAAGCTACATCATGTATTTCGCATGGATTTGAAGCCAACTCGTTTGCTTCGCCTGCATTTGTGGCTATATCACATACGTCGCAAGTATTTGAAGCTAAACCATTGGTTTCGCATGAATATGAAGCTAAACCATGTGTTTCGCATGAATTAGAAGCTTAATTATGTGATTGGCATGGATTTGAAGCTAACTCGTTTGTTTCGCTTGCATTTGAAGCTATATTACTTACGTCGCAAGTATTTGAAGCTCAATCATTTGTTTCGCATGGATTTGATGCTAAACCTTATACATATGAAGCTACATCATGTGTTTCGCGTGGATTTGAAGCTAACACGATTATTTCGCAAACATTTCAAACTATATCACTTATATCGCAAGTATTTGAAGCTACATCATGTGTTTCGCATGGATTTGAAGCTAACTCGATTATTTCGCCAGCATTTGAAACGATATCACTTATATCGCAAGTATTTGAAGCTAATTAATTTCTTTCGCATGGATTTGAAGCTAAACCATCTAAATCGCATTGAGTTGAAGCTACATCATGTGTTTCGCATGTATTTGAAGGTAACTCGTTTATTTCGCCAGCATTTGAAGCTATATCACTTATATCGCAAGTATTTGAAACTAAATCGTTTGTTTCGCATGAATTTGAAGCTAAACCATGTGTTTCGCATGAATTTGAAGATAAATTATGTGATTCGCATGGATTTGAAGCTAAAGCGTTTGTTTCGCCTGCATTTGAAGCTATATCACTTAAATCACAAGTATTTGAATCAAAATCATTTGTTTGACATGGATTTGAAACTAATCCTTCTACATCGCTTTGATTTGAACCTACATCACGTGTTTCGCATGCATTTCAAGCTAACTCGGTTATTTCGCCAGCATGTGAAGCTATATCATTTATATCGCAAGTATTTGAAGCTAAATCATTTCTTTCCCGTGGATCTGAAGCCAAACCTTCTACATCGCATTGATTTGAAGTTACATCATATGTTTCGCATGTATTTGAAGAAAACTCGATTATTTCGCCAGCATTTGAAACTATATCACTTATATCGCAAGTATTTGAAGCTAAATAATTTGTTTCGCATGGATTAGAAGCTAAACCTTGTACATCGCATTGATTTGAAGCTACATCATGTGTTTCGCATGGATTTGAAGCTAACTCTATTATTTCGCGAGCATTTGATCCTAGACAACTTATATCGCAAGTATTTGAAGTTAAATCGCTTGCTACACTTGGATATGAAGTTAAACCTTCAACATCGCATCGATTTGAAGCTACATCATTGGTTTCGCATGGAGTTGAAGCTAACTCGATTATTTCGCCAGAATTGGAAGATATATCACTTATATCGCAAGTATGTGAAGCTAAATCATTTGTTTCGCATGGATTTGATTCTAAACCATCTACATCGCATTGATTTGAAGTTACATCATATGTTTCGCATGGATTTGATGCTAACTCGATTATTTCGCCAGCATTTGAAACTATATCACTTATATCGCCAGTATTTGAAGCTAAATCATTTGATTCGCATGGATTTGAAGCTAAACCTTCTAGATCGCATTGATTTGAAACTATATCATGTGTTTCGCATGGATTTGAAGCTATCTCGATTATTTCGCCAGCATTTGATGCTAGACAACTTATATCGCAAGTATTTGAAGTTAAATCGCTTGCTACACATGGATATGAAGTTAAACCTTCAACATCGCATTGATTTGAAGCTACATCACTGGTTTCGCATGGAGTTGTAGCTAACTCGATTATTTCGCCAGAATTTGAAACTGTATAACTTATATCGCAAGTATTTGAAGCCAAATCATTTGTTTCGCATGGATTTGAAGCTAAACCTTCTACATCCTATTGATTTGAAGCTACATCATGTGTTTCGCATGTATTTGAAGGTAACTCGTTTATTTCGCCAGCATTTGAAGCTGTGTCACTTATATCGCAACTATTTGAAGCTAAATCATTTGTTTCGAATGGAGTTGAAGCTAAACCTTATACATCGCATTGAATTGAGGCAACATCATGTGTTTCGCATGGATTTCAAGCTAATCTTTCTACATCGCATTGATTTGAAGCTACATCATGTATTTCGCATGGATTTGAAGCCAACTCGTTTGCTTCGCCTGCATTTGTGGCTATATCACATACGTCGCAAGTATTTGAAGCTAAACCATTGGTTTCGCATGAATATGAAGCTAAACCATGTGTTTCGCATGAATTAGAAGCTTAATTATGTGATTGGCATGGATTTGAAGCTAACTCGTTTGTTTCGCTTGCATTTGAAGCTATATTACTTACGTCGCAAGTATTTGAAGCTCAATCATTTGTTTCGCATGGATTTGATGCTAAACCTTATACATATGAAGCTACATCATGTGTTTCGCGTGGATTTGAAGCTAACACGATTATTTCGCAAACATTTCAAACTATATCACTTATATCGCAAGTATTTGAAGCTACATCATGTGTTTCGCATGGATTTGAAGCTAACTCGATTATTTCGCCAGCATTTGAAACGATATCACTTATATCGCAAGTATTTGAAGCTAATTAATTTCTTTCGCATGGATTTGAAGCTAAACCATCTAAATCGCATTGAGTTGAAGCTACATCATGTGTTTCGCATGTATTTGAAGGTAACTCGTTTATTTCGCCAGCATTTGAAGCTATATCACTTATATCGCAAGTATTTGAAACTAAATCGTTTGTTTCGCATGAATTTGAAGCTAAACCATGTGTTTCGCATGAATTTGAAGATAAATTATGTGATTCGCATGGATTTGAAGCTAAAGCGTTTGTTTCGCCTGCATTTGAAGCTATATCACTTAAATCACAAGTATTTGAATCAAAATCATTTGTTTGACATGGATTTGAAACTAATCCTTCTACATCGCTTTGATTTGAACCTACATCACGTGTTTCGCATGCATTTCAAGCTAACTCGGTTATTTCGCCAGCATGTGAAGCTATATCATTTATATCGCAAGTATTTGAAGCTAAATCATTTCTTTCCCGTGGATCTGAAGCCAAACCTTCTACATCGCATTGATTTGAAGTTACATCATATGTTTCGCATGTATTTGAAGAAAACTCGATTATTTCGCCAGCATTTGAAACTATATCACTTATATCGCAAGTATTTGAAGCAAAATAATTTGTTTCGCATGGATTAGAAGCTAAACCTTGTACATCGCATTGATTTGAAGCTACATCATGTGTTTCGCATGGATTTGAAGCTAACTCTATTATTTCGCGAGCATTTGATCCTAGACAACTTATATCGCAAGTATTTGAAGTTAAATCGCTTGCTACACTTGGATATGAAGTTAAACCTTCAACATCGCATCGATTTGAAGCTACATCATTGGTTTCGCATGGAGTTGAAGCTAACTCGATTATTTCGCCAGAATTGGAAGATATATCACTTATATCGCAAGTATGTGAAGCTAAATCATTTGTTTCGCATGGATTTGATTCTAAACCATCTACATCGCATTGATTTGAAGTTACATCATATGTTTCGCATGGATTTGATGCTAACTCGATTATTTCGCCAGCATTTGAAACTATATCACTTATATCGCCAGTATTTGAAGCTAAATCATTTGATTCGCATGGATTTGAAGCTAAACCTTCTAGATCGCATTGATTTGAAACTATATCATGTGTTTCGCATGGATTTGAAGCTATCTCGATTATTTCGCCAGCATTTGATGCTAGACAACTTATATCGCAAGTATTTGAAGTTAAATCGCTTGCTACACATGGATATGAAGTTAAACCTTCAACATCGCATTGATTTGAAGCTACATCACTGGTTTCGCATGGAGTTGTAGCTAACTCGATTATTTCGCCAGAATTTGAAACTGTATAACTTATATCGCAAGTATTTGAAGCTAAATAATTTGTTTCGCATGGATTTGAAGCTAAACCTTCTACATCGCATTCATTTGAAGCTAAACCTTCTACATCGCATTCATTTGAAGCTACATCATGTGTTTCGCATGGATTTGAAGCTAACTCGTTTATTTCGCCAGCATTTGAAACTATATAACTTACATCGCAAGTATTTGAAGCTAAATCATTTGTTTCGCATGGATTTGAATCTATACCAGCTACATCGCATTGATTTGAAACTACATCATGTGTTTCGCATGGATTTGAAGCTAACTCGATTATTTCGCCAGCATTTGATGCTAGACAACTTATATCGCAAGTATTTGAAGCTAAATAATTTGTTTCGCATGGATTAGAAGCTAAACCTTCTACATCGCATTGATTTGAAGCTACATCATGATTTTCGCATGGATTTGAAGCTAATTCGTTTATTTCGCCAGCATTTGAAACTATATAACTTACATCGCAAGTATTTGAAGCTAAATCATTTGTTTCGCATGGATTTGAATCTAACCCAGCTACATCGCATTGATTTGAAACTACATCATGTGTTTCGCATGGATTTGAAGCCAACTCGTTTGCTTCGCCTGCATTTGTGGCTATATCACATACGTCGCAAGTATTTGAAGCTAAACCATTGGTTTCGCATGAATATGAAGCTAAACCATGTGTTTCGCATGAATTAGAAGCTTAATTATGTGATTGGCATGGATTTGAAGCTAACTCGTTTGTTTCGCTTGCATTTGAAGCTATATTACTTACGTCGCAAGTATTTGAAGCTCAATCATTTGTTTCGCATGGATTTGATGCTAAACCTTATACATATGAAGCTACATCATGTGTTTCGCGTGGATTTGAAGCTAACACGATTATTTCGCCAACATTTCAAACTATATCACTTATATCGCAAGTATTTGAAGCTACATCATGTGTTTCGCATGGATTTGAAGCTAACTCGATTATTTCGCCAGCATTTGAAACGATATCACTTATATCGCCAGTATTTGAAGCTAAATCATTTGATTCGCATGGATTTGAAGCTAAACCTTCTAGATCGCATTGATTTGAAACTATATCATGTGTTTCGCATGGATTTGAAGCTAACTCGATTATTTCGCCAGCATTTGATGCTAGACAACTTATATCGCAAGTATTTGAAGTTAAATCGCTTGCTACACATGGATATGAAGTTAAACCTTCAACATCGCATTGATTTGAAGCTACATCACTGGTTTCGCATGGAGTTGTAGCTAACTCGATTATTTCGCCAGAATTTGAAACTGTATAACTTATATCGCAAGTATTTGAAGCTAAATAATTTGTTTCGCATGGATTTGAAGCTAAACCTTCTACATCGCATTCATTTGAATCTAAACCTTCTACATCGCATTCATTTGAAGCTACATCATGTGTTTCGCATGGATTTGAAGCTAACTCGTTTATTTCGCCAGCATTTGAAACTATATAACTTACATCGCAAGTATTTGAAGCTAAATCATTTGTTTCGCATGGATTTGAATCTATACCAGCTACATCGCATTGATTTGAAACTACATCATGTGTTTCGCATGGATTTGAAGCTAACTCGATTATTTCGCCAGCATTTGATGCTAGACAACTTATATCGCAAGTATTTGAAGCTAAATAATTTGTTTCGCATGGATTAGAAGCTAAACCTTCTACATCGCATTGATTTGAAGCTACATCATGATTTTCGCATGGATTTGAAGATAACTCGATTATTTCGCCAGCATTTGATGCTAGACAACTTATATCGCAAGTATCTGAAGTTAAATCGCTTGCTACACTTGGATATGAAGTTAAACCTTCAACATCGCATTGATTTGAAGCTACATCATTGGTTTCGCATAGAGTTGAAGCTAACTCGATTATTTCGCCAGAATTTGAAGCTATATCACTTATATCGCAAGTATTTGAAGCTAAATCATTTGTTTCCCGTGGATCTGAAGCCAAACCTTCTACATCGCATTGATTTGAAGTTACATCATGTGTTTCGCATGGATTTGAAGCTAACTCGATTATTTCGCCATAATTTGAAACTGTATCACTTATATCGCAAGTATTTGAAGCTAAATAATTTGTTTCGCATGGATTTGAAGCCAAACTTTCTACACCGCATTGATTTGAAGCTACATCATGTGTTTCGCATGGATTTGAAGCTAACTCGTTTATTTCGCCAGCATTTGAAGCTATATCACTTATATCGCAAGTATTTGAAGCTAAATCATTTGTTTCGCATGGATTTGAATCTAAACCATCTACATCGCATTGATTTGAAGTTACATCATATGTTTCGCATGGATTTGATGCTAACTCAATTATTTCGCCAGCATTTGAAACTATAACACTTATATCGCCAGTATTTGAAGCTAAATCATTTGATTCGCATGGATTTGAAGCTAAACCTTCTAGATCGCATTGATTTGAAACTACATCATGTGTTTCGCATGGAGTTGAAGCTAACTCGATTATTTCGCCAGAATTTGAAGCTATATCACTTATATCGCAAGTATTTGAAGCTAAATCATTTGTTTCCCGTGGATCTGAAGCCAAACCTTCTACATCGCATTGATTTGAAGTTACATCATGTGTTTCGCATGGATTTGAAGCTAACTCGATTATTTCGCCATAATTTGAAACTGTATCACTTATATCGCAAGTATTTGAAGCTAAATAATTTGTTTCGCATGGATTTGAAGCTAAACCTTATACATCGCATTGAATTGAGGCAACATCATGTGTTTCGCATGGATTTCAAGCTAATCTTTCTACATCGCATTGATTTGAAGCTACATCATGTATTTCGCATGGATTTGAAGCCAACTCGTTTGCTTCGCATGCATTTGTGGCTATATCACATACGTCGCAAGTATTTGAGGCTAAACCATTGGTTTCGCATGAATATGAAGCTAAACCATGTGTTTCGCATGAATTAGAAGCTTAATTATGTGATTGGCATGGATTTTAAGCTAACTCGTTTGTTTCGCTTGCATTTGAAGCTATATTACTTACGTCGCAAGTATTTGAAGCTCAATCATTTGTTTCGCATGGATTTGATGCTAAACCTTATACATATGAAGCTACATCATGTGTTTCGCGTGGATTTGAAGCTAACACGATTATTTCGCCAGCATTTCAAACTATTTCACTTATATCGCAAGTATATGAAGCTAAATCATTTGTTTCGCGTGGATTTGAAGCTAAACCTTCAACATCGCATTGATTTGAAGCTACATCATGTGTTTCGCATGGATTTGAAGCTAACTCGTTCGTTTCGCCAGCATTTGAAGCTATATCACTTATATAGCAAGTATTTGAAACTAAATCGTTTGTTTCGCATGAATTTGAAGCTATACCATGTGCTTCGCATGAATTTGAAGATAAATTATGTGATTCGGATGGATTTGAAGCTAAAGCGTTTGTTTCGCCTGCATTTGAAGCTATATCACTTAAATCACAAGTATTTGAATCAAAATCATTTGTTTGACATGGATTTGAAACTAATCCTTCTACATCGCTTTGATTTGAACCTACATCACGTTTTTCGTATGCATTTCAAGCTAACTCGGTTATTTCGCCAGCATGTGAAGCTATATCACTTATATCGCAATTATTTGAAGCTAAATCATTTCTTTCCCGTGGATCTGAAGCCAAACCTTCTACATCACATTGATTTGAAGTTACATCATATGTTTCGCATGTATTTGAAGCTAATCTTTCTACATCGCATTGATTTGAAGCTACATCATGTGTTTCTCATGGATTTGAAGCTAACACGATTATTTCACCAGCATTTGAAACTATATCACTTATATCGCAAGTATTTGAAGCTAAATCATTTGTTTCCCGTGGATCTGAAGCCAAACCTTCTACATCGCATTGATTTGAAGTTACATCATTTGTTTCGCATGGATTTGAAGCTAACTCGATTATTTCGCCATAATTTGAAACTGTATCACTTATATCGCAAGTATTTGAAGCTAAATAATTTGTTTCGCATGGATTTGAAGATAAACTTTCCACACCGCATTGATTTGAAGCTACATCATGTGTTTCGCATGGATTTGAAGCTAACTCGATTATTTCGCCAGCATTTGAAGCTATATCACTTATATCGCAAGTATTTGAAGCTAAATCATTTGTTTCGCATGGAGTTGAAACTAAACCTTATACATCGCATTGATTTGAAGCAACATCATGTGTTTCGCATGGATTTGAAACTATTCTTTCTACATTGTATTGATTTGAAGCTACATCATGTGTTTCGCATGGATTTGAAGCTAACTCGATTATTTCGCCATAATTTGAAACTGTATCACTTATATCGCAAGTATTTGAAGCTAAATAATTTGTTTCGCATGGATTTGAAGCTAAACTTTCTCCACCGCGTTGATTTGAAGCTACATCATGTGTTTCGCATGGATTTGAAGCTAACTCGTTTATTTCGCCAGCATTTGAAGCTATATCACTTATATCGCAAGTATTTGAAGCTAAATCATTTGTTTCGCATGGATTTGAATCTAAACCATCTACATCGCATTGATTTGAAGTTACATCATATGTTTCGCATGGATTTGATGCTAACTCAATTATTTCGCCAGCATTTGAAACTATAACACTTATATCGCCAGTATTTGAAGCTAAATCATTTGATTCGCATGGATTTGAAGCTAAACCTTCTAGATCGCATTGATTTGAAACTACATCATGTGTTTCGCATGGAGTTGAAGCTAACTCGATTATTTCGCCAGAATTTGAAGCTATATCACTTATATCGCAAGTATTTGAAGCTAAATCATGTGTTTCCCGTGGATCTGAAGCCAAACCTTCTACATCGCATTGATTTGAAGTTACATCATGTGTTTCGCATGGATTTGAAGCTAACTCGATTATTTCGCCATAATTTGAAACTGTATCACTTATACGCAAGTATTTGAAGCTAAATATTTTGTTTCGCATGGATTTGAAGCTAAACTTTCTACCCCGCATTGATTTGAAGCTACATCATGTGTTTCGCATGGATTTGAAGCTAACTCGTTTATTTCGCCAGCATTTGAAGCTATATCACTTATATCGCAAGTATTTGAAGCTAAATCATTTGTTTCGCATGGATTTGAATCTAAACCATCTACATCGCATTGATTTGAAGTTACATCATATGTTTCGCATGGATTTGATGCTAACTCGATTATTTCGCCAGCATTTGAAACTATAACACTTATATCGCCAGTATTTGAAGCTAAATCATTTGATTCGGATGGATTTGAAGCTAAACCTTCTAGATCGCATTGATTTGAAACTACATCATGTGTTTCGCATGGAGTTGAAGCTAACTCGATTATTTCGCCAGAATTTGAAGCTATATCACTTATATCGCAAGTATTTGAAGCTAAATCATTTGTTTCCCGTGGATCTGAAGCCAAACCTTCTACATCGCATTGATTTGAAGTTACATCATGTGTTTCGCATGGATTTGAAGCTAACTCGATTATTTCGCCACAATTTGAAACTGTATCACTTATATCGCAAGTATTTGAAGCTAAATAATTTGTTTCGCATGGATTTGAAGCTAAACTTTCTACACCGCATTGATTTGAAGCTACATCATACGTTTCGCTTAGTTTTAGAATCTAACTCGATTATTTTGCCAGCATTTTAAGCTATATTACTTATATCGCAAGTATTTGAAGCTAAATCATTTGTTTCGCATGGACTTGAATAGCTAAATAATCTACATCGCATTGATTTGCAGCTACATCATGTGTTTCGCATGGATTTGAAGTTAACTCGTTTATTTCGCCAGCATTTGTAGCTATATCACTTATATCGCAAGTATTTGAAGCTAAATCATTTGTTTCGCATGGAGTAGAAGCTAAACCTTATACATCGCATTGATTTGAAGGAACATCATGTGTTTCACATGTATTTGAAGCTAATCTTTCTACATCGCATTGATTTGAAGCTACGTCATGTGTTTCTCATGGATTTGAAGCTAACACGATTATTTCACCAGCATTTGAAACTATATCACTTATATCGCAAGTATTTGAAGCTAAATCATTTGTTTCCCGTGGATCTGAAGCCAAACCTTCTACATCGCATTGATTTGAAGCTACATCATGTGTTTCGCATGGATTTGAAGCTAACTCGTTTATTTCGACAGCATTTGAAGCTATATAACTTACATCGCAAGTATTTGAAGCTAAATCATTTGTTTCGCATGGATTTGAATCTAAACCAGCTACATCGCATTGATTTGAAACTACATCATGTGTTTCGCATGGATTTGAAGCTAACTCGATTATTTCGCCAGCATTTGATGCTAGACAACTTATATCGCAAGTATTTGAAGTTAAATCGCTTGCTACACTTGGATATGAAGTTAAACCTTCAACATCGCATTGATTTGAAGCTACATCATTGGTTTCGCATGGAGTTGAAGCTAACTCGATTATTTCGCCAAAATTTGAAGCTATATCACTTATATCGCAAGTATTTGAAGCTAAATCATTTGTTTCCCGTGGATCTGGAGCCAAACCTTCTACATCGCATTGATTTGAAGTTACATCATGTGTTTCGCATGGATTTGAAGCTAACTCGATTATTTCGCCATAATTTGAAACTGTATCACTTATATCGCAAGTATTTGAAGCTAAATCATTTGTTTCGCATGGATTTGATTCTAAACCATCTACATCGCATTGATTTGAAGTTACATCATGTGTTTCGCATGGATTTGAAGCTAACTCGATTATTTCGCCATAATTTGAAACTATATCACTTATAACGCAAGTATTTGAAGCTAAATAATTTGTTTCGCATGGATTAGAAGCTAAACCTTCAACATCGCATTGATTTGAAGCTACATCATTGGTTTCGCATGGACTTGAAGCTAACTCGATTATTTCGCCAGAATTTGAAGCTATATCACTTATATCGCAAGTATTTGAAGCTAAATCATTTGTTTCCCGTGGATCTGAAGCCAAACCTTCTACATCGCATTGATTTGAAGTTACATCATGTGTTTCGCATGGATTTGAAGCTAACTCGATTATTTCGCCATAATTTGAAACTGTATCACTTATATCGCAAGTATTTGAAGCTAAATCATTTGTTTCGCATGGATTTGATTCTAAACCATCTACATCGCATTGATTTGAAGTTACATCATGTGTTTCGCATGGATTTGAAGCTAACTCGATTATTTCGCCATAATTTGAAACTATATCACTTATAACGCAAGTATTTGAAGCTAAATAATTTGTTTCGCATGGATTAGAAGCTAAACCTTCAACATCGCATTGATTTGAAGCTACATCATTGGTTTCGCATGGACTTGAAGCTAACTCGATTATTTCGCCAGAATTTGAAGCTATATCACTTATATCGCAAGTATTTGAAGCTAAATCATTTGTTTCCCGTGGATCTGAAGCCAAACCTTCTACATCGCATTGATTTGAAGTTACATCATGTGTTTCGCATGGATTTGAAGCTAACTCGATTATTTCGCCATAATTTGAAACTGTATCACTTATATCGCAAGTATTTGAAGCTAAATAATTTGTTTCGCATGGATTTGAAGCTAAACTTTCCACACCGCATTGATTTGAAGCTACATCATGTGTTTCGCATGGATTTGAAGCTAACTCGTTTATTTCGCCAGCATTTGAAGCTATATCACTTATATCGCAAGTATTTGAAGCTAAATCATTTGTTTCGCCTGGATTTGAAGCTAAACCTTCTACAACGCATTGATTTGAAGCTACATCATACGTTTCGCTTAGTTTTAGAATCTAACTCGATTATTTTGCCAGCATTTTAAGCTATATTACTTATATCGCAAGTATTTGAAGCTAAATCATTTGTTTCGCATGGACTTGAATAGCTAAATAATCTACATCGCATTGATTTGCAGCTACATCATGTGTTTCGCATGGATTTGAAGTTAACTCGTTTATTTCGCCAGCATTTGTAGCTATATCACTTATATCGCAAGTATTTGAAGCTAAATCATTTGTTTCGCATGGAGTAGAAGCTAAACCTTATACATCGCATTGATTTGAAGGAACATCATGTGTTTCACATGTATTTGAAGCTAATCTTTCTACATCGCATTGATTTGAAGCTACATCATGTGTTTCTCATGGATTTGAAGCTAACACGATTATTTCACCAGCATTTGAAACTATATCACTTATATCGCAAGTATTTGAAGCTAAATCATTTGTTTCCCGTGGATCTGAAGCCAAACCTTCTACATCGCATTGATTTGAAGCTACATCATGTGTTTCGCATGGATTTGAAGCTAACTCGATTATTTCGCCAGCATTTGATGCTAGACAACTTATATCGCAAGTATTTGAAGTTAAATCGCTTGCTACACTTGGATTTGAAGTTAAACCTTCAACATCGCATTGATTTGAAGCTACATCATTGGTTTCGCATGGAGTTGAAGCTAACTCGATTATTTCGCCAGAATTTGAAGCTATATCACTTATATCGCAAGTATTTGAAGCTAAATCATTTGTTTCCCGTGGATCTGAAGCCAAACCTTCTACATCGCATTGATTTGAAGTTACATCATTTGTTTCGCATGGATTTGAAGCTAACTCGATTATTTCGCCATAATTTGAAACTGTATCACTTATATCGCAAGTATTTGAAGCTAAATAATTTGTTTCGCATGGATTTGAAGCTAAACTTTCCACACCGCATTGATTTGAAGCTACATCATGTGTTTCGCATGGATTTGAAGCTAACTCGATTATTTCGCCAGCATTTGAAGCTATATCACTTATATCGCAAGTATTTGAAGCTAAATCATTTGTTTCGCATGGAGTTGAAACTAAACCTTATACATCGCATTGATTTGAAGCAACATCATGTGTTTCGCATGGATTTGAAACTAATCTTTCTACATTGTATTGATTTGAAGCTACATCATGTGTTTCGCATGGATTTGAAGCTAACTCGATTATTTCGCCATAATTTGAAACTGTATCACTTATATCGCAAGTATTTGAAGCTAAATAATTTGTTTCGCATGGATTTGAAGCTAAACTTTCTCCACCGCGTTGATTTGAAGCTACATCATGTGTTTCGCATGGATTTGAAGCTAACTCGTTTATTTCGCCAGCATTTGAAGCTATATCACTTATCGCCAGTATTTGAAGCTAAATCATTTGATTCGCATGGATTTGAAGCTAAACCTTCTAGATCGCATTGATTTGAAACTACATCATGTGTTTCGCATGGAGTTGAAGCTAACTCGATTATTTCGCCAGAATTTGAAGCTATATCACTTATATCGCAAGTATTTGAAGCTAAATCATTTGTTTCCCGTGGATCTGAAGCCAAACCTTCTACATCGCATTGATTTGAATTTACATCATGTGTTTCGCATGGATTTGAAGCTAACTCGATTATTTCGCCATAATTTGAAACTGTATCACTTATACGCAAGTATTTGAAGCTAAATATTTTGTTTCGCATGGATTTGAAGCTAAACTTTCTACACCGCATTGATTTGAAGCTACATCATGTGTTTCGCATGGATTTGAAGCTAACTCGTTTATTTCGCCAGCATTTGAAGCTATATCACTTATATCGCAAGTATTTGAAGCTAAATCATTTGTTTCGCATGGATTTGTATCTAAACCATCTACATCGCATTGATTTGAAGTTACATCATATGTTTCGCATGGATTTGATGCTAACTCGATTATTTCGCCAGCATTTGAAACTATAACACTTATATCGCCAGTATTTGAAGCTAAATCATTTGATTCGGATGGATTTGAAGCTAAACCTTCAAGATCGCATTTCGCATGGAGTTGAAGCTAACTCGATTATTTCGCCAGAATTTGAAGCTATATCACTTATATCGCAAGTATTTGAAGCTAAATCATTTGTTTCCCGTGGATCTGAAGCCAAACCTTCTACATCGCATTGATTTGAAACTACATCATGTGTTTCGCATGGAGTTGAAGCTAACTCGATTATTTCGCCAGAATTTGAAGCTATATCACTTATATCGCAAGTATTTGAAGCTAAATCATTTGTTTCCCGTGGATCTGAAGCCAAACCATCTACATCGCATTGATTTGAAGTTACATCATATGTTTCGCATGGATTTGATGCTAACTCAATTATTTCGCCAGCATTTGAAACTATAACACTTATATCGCCAGTATTTGAAGCTAAATCATTTGATTCGCATGGATTTGAAGCTAAACCTTCTAGATCGCATTGATTTGAAACTACATCATGTGTTTCGCATGGAGTTGAAGCTAACTCGATTATTTCGCCAGAATTTGAAGCTATATCACTTATATCGCAAGTATTTGAAGCTAAATCATTTGTTTCCCGTGGATCTGAAGCCAAACCTTCTACATCGCATTGATTTGAATTTACATCATGTGTTTCGCATGGATTTGAAGCTAACTCGATTATTTCGCCATAATTTGAAACTGTATCACTTATACGCAAGTATTTGAAGCTAAATATTTTGTTTCGCATGGATTTGAAGCTAAACTTTCTACACCGCATTGATTTGAAGCTACATCATGTGTTTCGCATGGATTTGAAGCTAACTCGTTTATTTCGCCAGCATTTGAAGCTATATCACTTATATCGCAAGTATTTGAAGCTAAATCATTTGTTTCGCATGGATTTGTATCTAAACCATCTACATCGCATTGATTTGAAGTTACATCATATGTTTCGCATGGATTTGATGCTAACTCGATTATTTCGCCAGCATTTGAAACTATAACACTTATATCGCCAGTATTTGAAGCTAAATCATTTGATTCGGATGGATTTGAAGCTAAACCTTCTAGATCGCATTGATTTGAAACTACATCATGTGTTTCGCATGGAGTTGAAGCTAACTCGATTATTTCGCCAGAATTTGAAGCTATATCACTTATATCGCAAGTATTTGAAGCTAAATCATTTGTTTCCCGTGGATCTGAAGCCAAACCTTCTACATCGCATTGATTTGAAGTTACATCATGTGTTTCGCATGGATTTGAAGCTAACTCGATTATTTCGCCACAATTTGAAACTGTATCACTTATATCGCAAGTATTTGAAGCTAAATAATTTGTTTCGCATGGATTTGAAGCTAAACTTTCTACACCGCATTGATTTGAAGCTACATCATACGTTTCGCTTAGTTTTAGAATCTAACTCGATTATTTTGCCAGCATTTTAAGCTATATTACTTATATCGCAAGTATTTGAAACTAAATCATTTGTTTCGCATGGACTTGAATAGCTAAATAATCTACATCGCATTGATTTGCAGCTACATCATGTGTTTCGCATGGATTTGAAGTTAACTCTTTTATTTCGCCAGCATTTGTAGCTATATCACTTATATCGCAAGTATTTGAAGCTAAATCATTTGTTTCGCATGGAGTAGAAGCTAAACCTTATACATCGCATTGATTTGAAGGAACATCATGTGTTTCACATGTATTTGAAGCCAAACCTTCTACATCGCATTGATTTGAAGCTACATCATGTGTTTCGCATGGATTTGAAGCTAACTCGTTTATTTCGCCAGCATTTGAAGCTATATAACTTACATCGCAAGTATTTGAAGCTAAATCATTTGTTTCGCATGGATTTGAATCTAAACCAGCTACATCGCATTGATTTGAAACTACATCATGTGTTTCGCATGGATTTGAAGCTAACTCGATTATTTCGCCAGCATTTGATGCTAGACAACTTATATCGCAAGTATTTGAAGTTAAATCGCTTGCTACACTTGGATATGAAGTTAAACCTTCAACATCGCATTGATTTGAAGCTACATCATTGGTTTCGCATGGAGTTGAAGCTAACTCGATTATTTCGCCAAAATTTGAAGCTATATCACTTATATCGCAAGTATTTGAAGCTAAATCATTTGTTTCCCGTGGATCTGGAGCCAAACCTTCTACATCGCATTGATTTGAAGTTACATCACGTGTTTCGCATGGATTTGAAGCTAACTCGATTATTTCGCCATAATTTGAAACTGTATCACTTATATCGCAAGTATTTGAAGCTAAATCATTTGTTTCGCATGGATTTGATTCTAAACCATCTACATCGCATTGATTTGAAGTTACATCATGTGTTTCGCATGGATTTGAAGCTAACTCGATTATTTCGCCATAATTTGAAACTATATCACTTATAACGCAAGTATTTTAAGCTAAATAATTTGTTTCGCATGGATTAGAAGCTAAACCTTCAACATCGCATTGATTTGAAGCTACATCATTGGTTTCGCATGGACTTGAAGCTAACTCGATTATTTCGCCAGAATTTGAAGCTATATCACTTATATCGCAAGTATTTGAAGCTAAATCATTTGTTTCCCGTGGATCTGAAGCCAAACCTTCTACATCGCATTGATTTGAAGTTACATCATGTGTTTCGCATGGATTTGAAGCTAACTCGATTATTTCGCCATAATTTGAAACTGTATCACTTATATCGCAAGTATTTGAAGCTAAATAATTTGTTTCGCATGGATTTGAAGCTAAACTTTCCACACCGCATTGATTTGAAGCTACATCATGTGTTTCGCATGGATTTGAAGCTAACTCGTTTATTTCGCCAGCATTTAAAGCTATATCACTTATATCGCAAGTATTTGAAGCTAAATCATTTGTTTCGCCTGGATTTGAAGCTAAACCTTCTACAACGCATTGATTTGAAGCTACATCATACGTTTCGCTTAGTTTTAGAATCTAACTCGATTATTTTGCCAGCATTTTAAGCTATATTACTTATATCGCAAGTATTTGAAGCTAAATCATTTGTTTCGCATGGACTTGAATAGCTAAATAATCTACATCGCATTGATTTGCAGCTACATCATGTGTTTCGCATGGATTTGAAGTTAATTCGTTTATTTCGCCAGCATTTGTAGCTATATCACTTATATCGCAAGTATTTGAAGCTAAATCATTTGTTTCGCATGGAGTAGAAGCTAAACCTTATACATCGCATTGATTTGAAGGAACATCATGTGTTTCACATGTATTTGAAGCTAATCTTTCTACATCGCATTGATTTGAATCTACATCATGTGTTTCGCATGGATTTGAAGCTAACTCGATTATTTCGCCAGCATTTGATGCTAGACAACTTATATCGCAAGTATTTGAAGTTAAATCGCTTGCTACACTTGGATATGAAGTTAAACCTTCAACATCGCATTGATTTGAAGCTACATCATTGGTTTCGCATGGAGTTGAAGCTAACTCGATTATTTCGCCAAAATTTGAAGCTATATCACTTATATCGCAAGTATTTGAAGCTAAATCATTTGTTTCCCGTGGATCTGGAGCCAAACCTTCTACATCGCATTGATTTGAAGTTACATCATGTGTTTCGCATGGATTTGAAGCTAACTCGATTATTTCGCCATAATTTGAAACTGTATCACTTATATCGCAAGTATTTGAAGCTAAATCATTTGTTTCGCATGGATTTGATTCTAAACCATCTACATCGCATTGATTTGAAGTTACATCATGTGTTTCGCATGGATTTGAAGCTAACTCGATTATTTCGCCATAATTTGAAACTATATCACTTATAACGCAAGTATTTGAAGCTAAATAATTTGTTTCGCATGGATTAGAAGCTAAACCTTCAACATCGCATTGATTTGAAGCTACATCATTGGTTTCGCATGGAGTTGAAGCTAACACGATTATTTCGCCAGAATTTGAAGCTATATCACTTATATCGCAAGTATTTGAAGCTAAATCATTTGTTTCCCGTGGATCTGCAGCCAAACCTTCTACATCGCATTGATTTGAAGTTACATCATTTGTTTCGCATGGATTTGAAGCTAACTCGATTATTTCGCCATAATTTGAAACTGTATCACTTATATCGCAAGTATTTGAAGCTAAATAATTTGTTTCGCATGGATTTGAAGCTAAACTTTCCACACCGCATTGATTTGAAGCTACATCATGTGTTTCGCATGGATTTGAAGCTAACTCTTTTATTTCGCCAGCATTTGAAGCTATATCACTTATATCGCAAGTATTTGAAGCTAAATCATTTGTTTCCCGTGGATCTGAAGCCAAACCTTCTACATCGCATTGATTTGAAGTTACATCATGTGTTTCGCATGGATTTGAAGCTAACTCGATTATTTCGCCATAATTTGAAACTGTATCACTTATATCGCAAGTATTTGAAGCTAAATAATTTGTTTCGCATGGATTTGAAGCTAAACTTTCTCCACGGCGTTGATTTGAAGCTACATCATGTGTTTCGCATGGATTTGAAGCTAACTCGTTTATTTCGCCAGCATTTGAAGCTATATCACTTATATCGCAAGTATTTGAAGCTAAATCATTTGTTTCGCATGGATTTGAATCTAAACCATCTACATCGCATTGATTTGAAGTTACATCATATGTTTCGCATGGATTTGATGCTAACTCAATTATTTCGCCAGCATTTGAAACTATAACACTTATATCGCCAGTATTTGAAGCTAAATCATTTGATTCGCATGGATTTGAAGCTAAACCTTCTAGATCGCATTGATTTGAAACTACATCATGTGTTTCGCATGGAGTTGAAGCTAACTCGATTATTTCGCCAGAATTTGAAGCTATATCACTTATATCGCAAGTATTTGAAGCTAAATCATTTGTTTCCCGTGGATCTGAAGCCAAACCTTCTACATCGCATTGATTTGAAGTTACATCATGTGTTTCGCATGGATTTGAAGCTAACTCGATTATTTCGCCATAATTTGAAACTGTATCACTTATATCGCAAGTATTTGAAGCTAAATAATTTGTTTCGCATGGATGTGAAGCTAAACTTTCTACACCGCATTGATTTGAAGCTACATCATGTGTTTCGCATGGATTTGAGCATAACTCGTTTATTCTCGCCAGCATTTGAAGCTATATCACTTATATCGCTAACGCCAAGTATTGAAGCTAATCATTTGATTTCGCAATGGATGTTGAGATCTAAAACATCTAGCGCTAGTCTGTACATCGCATGATGTGAAGTTACAACACATATGTTCGCATGGATTTGATGCTAACTCAATTATTTCGCCAGCATTTGAAACTATAACACTTATATCGCCAGTATTTGAAGCTAAATCATTTGATTCGCATGGATTTGAAGTTAAACCTTCTAGATCGCATTGATTTGAAACTACATCATGTGTTTCGCATGGAGTTGAAGCTAACTCGATTATTTCGCCAGAATTTGAAGCTATATCACTTATATCGCAAGTATTTGAAGCTAAATCATTTGTTTCCCGTGGATCTGAAGCCAAACCTTCTACATCGCATTGATTTGAAGTTACATCATGTGTTTCGCATGGATTTGAAGCTAACTCGATTAATTCGCCATAATTTGAAACTGTATCACTTATATCGCAAGTATTTGAAGCTAAATAATTTGTTTCGCATGGATTTGAAGCTAAACTTTCTACACCGCATTGATTTGAAGCTACATCATGTGTTTCGCATGGATTTGAAGCTAACTCGTTTATTTCGCCAGCATTTGAAGCTATATCACTTATATCGCAAGAATTTGAAGCTAAATCATTTGTTTCGCATGGATTTGAATCTAAACCATCTACATCGCATTGATTTGAAGTTACATCATATGTTTCGCATGGATTTGATGCTAACTCGATTATTTCGCCAGCATTTGAAACTATAACACTTATATCGCCAGTATTTGAAGCTAAATCATTTGATTCGGATGGATTTGAAGCTAAACCTTCTAGATCGCATTGATTTGAAACTACATCATGTGTTTCGCATGGAGTTGAAGCTAACTCGATTATTTCGCCAGAATTTGAAGCTATATCACTTATATCGCAAGTATTTGAAGCTAAATCATTTGTTTCCCGTGGATCTGAAGCCAAACCTACTACATCGCATTGATTTGAAGTTACATCATGTGTTTCGCATGGATTTGAAGCTAACTCGATTATTTCGCCACAATTTGAAACTGTATCACTTATATCGCAAGTATTTGAAGCTAAATAATTTGTTTCGCATGGATTTGAAGCTAAACTTTCTACACCGCATTGATTTGAAGCTACATCATGTGTTTCGCATGGATTTGAAGCTAACTCGTTTATTTCGCCAGCATTTGAAGCTATATCACTTATATCGCAAGAATTTGAAGCTAAATCATTTGTTTCACATGGATTTGAATCTAAACCATCTACATCGCATTGATTTGAAGTTACATCATATGTTTCGCATGGATTTGATGCTAACTCGATTATTTCGCCAGCATTTGAAACTATAACACTTATATCGCCAGTATTTGAAGCTAAATCATTTGATTCGGATGGATTTGAAGCTAAACCTTCTAGATCGCATTGATTTGAAACTACATCATGTGTTTCGCATGGAGTTGAAGCTAACTCGATTATTTCGCCAGAATTTGAAGCTATATCACTTATATCGCAAGTATTTGAAGCTAAATCATTTTTTTCGCATGGATTTGATTCTAAAACATCTACATCGCATTGATTTGAAGTTACATCATGTGTTTCGCATGGATTTGAAGCTAACTCGATTATTTCGCCATAATTTGAAACTATATCACTTATAACGCAAGTATTTGAAGCTAAATAATTTGTTTCGCATGGATTAGAAGCTAAACCTTCTACATCGCATTGATTTGAAACTACATCATGTGTTTCGCATGGATTTGAAGCTAACTCGTTTATTTCGCCAGCATTTGAAGCTATATAACTTACATCGCAAGTATTTGAAGCTAAATCATTTGTTTCGCATGGATTTGAATCTAAACCAGCTACATCGCATTGATTTGAAACTACATCATGTGTTTCGCATGGATTTGAAGCTAACTCGATTATTTCGCCAGCATTTGATGCTAGACAACTTATATCGCAAGTATTTGAAGTTAAATCGCTTGCTACACTTGGATATGAAGTTAAACCTTCAACATCGCATTGATTTGAAGCTACATCATTGGTTTCGCATGGAGTTGAAGCTAACTCGATTATTTCGCCAGAATTTGAAGCTATATCACTTATATCGCAAGTATTTGAAGCTAAATCATTTGTTTCCCGTGGATCTGGAGCCAAACCTTCTACATCGCATTGATTTGAAGTTACATCATATGTATCGCATGGATTTGAAGCTAACTCGATTATTTCGCCATAATTTGAAACTGTATCACTTATATCGCAAGTATTTGAAGCTAAATCATTTGTTTCGCATGGATTTGATTCTAAACCATCTACATCGCATTGATTTGAAGTTACATCATGTGTTTCGCATGGATTTGAAGCTAACTCGATAATTTCGCCATAATTTGAAACTATATCACTTATAACGCAAGTATTTGAAGCTAAATAATTTGTTTCGCATGGATTAGAAGCTAAACCTTCTACATCGCATTGATTTGAAGCTACATCATGTGTTTCGCATGGATTTGAAGCTAACTCGTTTATTTCGCCAGCATTTGTAGCTATATCACTTATATCGCAAGTATTTGAAGCTAAATCATTTGTTTCGCATGGAGTAGAAGCTAAACCTTATACATCGCATTGATTTGAAGGAACATCATGTGTTTCACATGTATTTGAAGCTAATCTTTCTACATCGCATTGATTTGAAGCTACATCATGTGTTTCTCATGGATTTGAAGCTAACACGATTATTTCACCAGCATTTGAAACTATATCACTTATATCGCAAGTATTTGAATCTAAATCATTTGTTTCCCGTGGATCTGAACCCAAACCTTCTACATCGCATTGATTTGAATCTACATCATGTGTTTCGCATGGATTTGAAGCTAACTCGATTATTTCGCCAGCATTTGATGCTAGACAACTTATATCGCAAGTATTTGAAGTTAAATCGCTTGCTACACTTGGATTTGAAGTTAAACCTTCAACATCGCATTGATTTGAAGCTACATCATTGGTTTCGCATGGAGTTGAAGCTAACTCGATTATTTCGCCAGAATTTGAAGCTATATCACTTATATCGCAAGTATTTGAAGCTAAATCATTTGTTTCCCGTGGATCTGAAGCCAAACCTTCTACATCGCATTGATTTGAAGTTACATCATGTGTTTCGCATGGATTTGAAGCTAACTCGATTATTTCGCCATAATTTGAAACTGTATCACTTATATCGCAAGTATTTGAAGCTAAATAATTTGTTTCGCATGGATTTGAAGCTAAACTTTCCACACCGCATTGATTTGAAGCTACATCATGTGTTTCGCATGGATTTGAAGCTAACTCTTTTATTTCGCCAGCATTTGAAGCTATATCACTTATATCGCAAGTATTTGAAGCTAAATCATTTGTTTCCCGTGGATCTGAAGCCAAACCTTCTACATCGCATTGATTTGAAGTTACATCATGTGTTTCGCATGGATTTGAAGCTAACTCGATTATTTCGCCATAATTTGAAACTGTATCACTTATATCGCAAGTATTTGAAGCTAAATAATTTGTTTCGCATGGATTTGAATCTAAACCAGCTACATCGCATTGATTTGAAACTACATCATGTGTTTCGCATGGATTTGAAGCTAACTCGATTATTTCGCCAGCATTTGATGCTAGACAACTT
Organism: Megalopta genalis; assembly: GCF_051020955.1. Classification (NCBI taxonomy): domain Eukaryota; kingdom Metazoa; phylum Arthropoda; class Insecta; order Hymenoptera; family Halictidae; genus Megalopta; species Megalopta genalis. The sequence continues at coordinate 5,276 of NW_027477522.1, read as the reverse complement.
ATATCGCAAGTATTTGAAGTTAAATCGCTTGCTACACTTGGATATGAAGTTAAACCTTCAACATCGCATTGATTTGAAGCTACATCATTGGTTTCGCATAGAGTTGAAGCTAACTCGATTATTTCGCCAGAATTTGAAGCTATATCACTTATATCGCAAGTATTTGAAGCTATATCATTTGTTTCCCGTGGATCTGAAGCCAAACCTTCTACATCGCATTGATTTGAAGTTACATCATGTGTTTCGCATGGATTTGAAGCTAACTCGATTATTTCGCCATAATTTGAAACTGTATCACTTATATCGCAAGTGTTTGAAGCTAAATAATTTGTTTCGCATGGATTTGAAGCTAAACTTTCTACACCGCATTGATTTGAAGCTACATCATGTGTTTCGCATGGATTTGAAGCTAACTCGTTTATTTCGCCAGCATTTGAAGCTATATCACTTATATCGCAAGTATTTGAAGCTAAATCATTTGTTTCGCATGTATTTGAATCTAAACCATCTACATCGCATTGATTTGAAGTTACATCATATGTTTCGCATGGATTTGATGCTAACTCAATTATTTCGCCAGCATTTGAAACTATAACACTTATATCGCCAGTATTTGAAGCTAAATCATTTGATTCGCATGGATTTGAAGTTAAACCTTCTAGATCGCTTTGATTTGAAACTACATCATGTGTTTCGCATGGAGTTGAAGCTAACTCGATTATTTCGCCAGAATTTGAAGCTATATCACTTATATCGCAAGTATTTGAAGCTAAATCATTTGTTTCGCATGGATTTGATTCTAAACCATCTACATCGCATTGATTTGAAGTTACATCATGTGTTTCGCATGGATTTGAAGCTAACTCGATTATTTCGCCATAATTTGAAACTGTATCACTTATATCGCAAGTATTTGAAGCTAAATAATTTGTTTCGCATGGATTTGAAGCTAAACTTTCTACACCGCATTGATTTGAAGCTACATCATGTGTTTCGCATGGATTTGAAGCTAACTCGTTTATTTCGCCAGCATTTGAAGCTATATCACTTATATCGCAAGTATTTGAAGCTAAATCATTTGTTTCCCGTGGATCTGAAGCCAAACCTTCTACATCGCATTGATTTGAAGTTACATCATGTGTTTCGCATGGATTTGAAGCTAACTCGATTATTTCGCCATAATTTGAAACTGTATCACTTATATCGCAAGTATTTGAAGCTAAATAATTTGTTTCGCATGGATTTGAAGCTAAACTTTCCACACCGCATTGATTTGAAGCTACATCATGTGTTTCGCATGGATTTGAAGCTAACTCGTTTATTTCGCCAGCATTTAAAGCTATATCACTTATATCGCAAGTATTTGAAGCTAAATCATTTGTTTCGCCTGGATTTGAAGCTAAACCTTCTACAACGCATTGATTTGAAGCTACATCATACGTTTCGCTTAGTTTTAGAATCTAACTCGATTATTTTGCCAGCATTTTAAGCTATATTACTTATATCGCAAGTATTTGAAGCTAAATCATTTGTTTCGCATGGACTTGAATAGCTAAATAATCTACATCGCATTGATTTGCAGCTACATCATGTGTTTCGCATGGATTTGAAGTTAATTCGTTTATTTCGCCAGCATTTGTAGCTATATCACTTATATCGCAAGTATTTGAAGCTAAATCATTTGTTTCGCATGGAGTAGAAGCTAAACCTTATACATCGCATTGATTTGAAGGAACATCATGTGTTTCACATGTATTTGAAGCTAATCTTTCTACATCGCATTGATTTGAATCTACATCATGTGTTTCGCATGGATTTGAAGCTAACTCGATTATTTCGCCAGCATTTGATGCTAGACAACTTATATCGCAAGTATTTGAAGTTAAATCGCTTGCTACACTTGGATATAAAGTTAAACCTTCAACATCGCATTGATTTGAAGCTACATCATTGGTTTCGCATGGAGTTGAAGCTAACTCGATTATTTCGCCAAAATTTGAAGCTATATCACTTATATCGCAAGTATTTGAAGCTAAATCATTTGTTTCCCGTGGATCTGGAGCCAAACCTTCTACATCGCATTGATTTGAAGTTACATCATGTGTTTCGCATGGATTTGAAGCTAACTCGATTATTTCGCCATAATTTGAAACTGTATCACTTATATCGCAAGTATTTGAAGCTAAATCATTTGTTTCGCATGGATTTGATTCTAAACCATCTACATCGCATTGATTTGAAGTTACATCATGTGTTTCGCATGGATTTGAGCTAACTCGATTATTTCGCCATAATTTGAAACTATATCACTTATAACGCAAGTATTTGAAGCTAAATAATTTGTTTCGCATGGATTAGAAGCTAAACCTTCAACATCGCATTGATTTGAAGCTACATCATTGGTTTCGCATGGAGTTGAAGCTAACACGATTATTTCGCCAGAATTTGAAGCTATATCACTTATATCGCAAGTATTTGAAGCTAAATCATTTGTTTCCCGTGGATCTGCAGCCAAACCTTCTACATCGCATTGATTTGAAGTTACATCATTTGTTTCGCATGGATTTGAAGCTAACTCGATTATTCGCCATAATTTGAAACTGTATCACTTATATCGCAAGTATTTGAAGCTAAATAATTGTTTCGCATGGATTTGAAGCTAAAACTTTCCACACCCGCATTGATTTGAAGCTACATCATGTGTTTCGCATGGATTTGAAGCTAACTCTTTTATTTCGCCAGCATTTGAAGCTATATCACTTATATCGCAAGTATTTGAAGCTAAATCATTTGTTTCCCGTGGATCTGAAGCCAAACCTTCTACATCGCATTGATTTGAAGTTACATCATGTGTTTCGCATGGATTTGAAGCTAACTCGATTATTTCGCCATAATTTGAAACTGTATCACTTATATCGCAAGTATTTGAAGCTAAATAATTTGTTTCGCATGGATTTGAAGCTAAACTTTCTCCACGGCGTTGATTTGAAGCTACATCATGTGTTTCGCATGGATTTGAAGCTACTCGTTTATTTCGCCAGCATTTGAAGCTATATCACTTATATCGCAAGTATTTGAAGCTAAATCATTTGTTTCGCATGGATTTGAATCTAAACCATCTACATCGCATTGATTTGAAGTTACATCATATGTTTCGCATGGATTTGATGCTAACTCAATTATTTCGCCAGCATTTGAAACTATAACACTTATATCGCCAGTATTTGAAGCTAAATCATTTGATTCGCATGGATTTGAAGCTAAACCTTCTAGATCGCATTGATTTGAAACTACATCATGTGTTTCGCATGGAGTTGAAGCTAACTCGATTATTTCGCCAGAATTTGAAGCTATATCACTTATATCGCAAGTATTTGAAGCTAAATCATTTGTTTCCCGTGGATCTGAAGCCAAACCTTCTACATCGCATTGATTTGAAGTTACATCATGTGTTTCGCATGGATTTGAAGCTAACTCGATTATTTCGCCATAATTTGAAACTGTATCACTTATATCGCAAGTATTTGAAGCTAAATAATTTGTTTCGCATGGATGTGAAGCTAAACTTTCTACACCGCATTGATTTGAAGCTACATCATGTGTTTCGCATGGATTTGAAGCTAACTCGTTTATTTCGCCAGCATTTGAAGCTATATCACTTATATCGCAAGTATTTGAAGCTAAATCATTTGTTTCGCATGGATTTGAATCTAAACCATCTACATCGCATTGATTTGAAGTTACAACATATGTTTTCGCATGGATTTGATGCTAACTCAATTATTTCGCCAGCATTTGAAACTATAACACTTATATCGCCAGTATTTGAAGCTAAATCATTTGATTCGCATGGATTTGAAGTTAAACCTTCTAGATCGCATTGATTTGAAACTACATCATGTGTTTCGCATGGAGTGAAGCTAACTCGATTATTTCGCCAGAATTTGAAGCTATATCACTTATATCGCAAGTATTTGAAGCTAAATCATTTGTTTCCCGTGGATCTGAAGCCAACCTTCTACATCGCATTGATTTGAAGTTACATCATGTGTTTCGCATGGATTTGAAGCTAACTCGATTAATTCGCCATAATTTGAAACTGTATCACTTATATCGCAAGTATTTGAAGCTAATAATTTGTTTTCGCATGGATTTGAAGCTAAACTTTCTACACCGCATTGATTTGAAGCTACATCATGTGTTCGCATGGATTTGAAGCTAACTCGTTTATTTCGCCAGCATTTGAAGCTATATCACTTATATCGCAAGAATTTGAAGCTAAATCATTTGTTTCGCATGGATTTGAATCTAAACCATCTACATCGCATTGATTTGAAGTTACATCATATGTTTCGCATGGATTTGATGCTAACTCGATTATTTCGCCAGCATTTGAAACTATAACACTTATATCGCCAGTATTTGAAGCTAAATCATTTGATTCGGATGGATTTGAAGCTAAACCTTCTAGATCGCATTGATTTGAAACTACATCATGTGTTTCGCATGGAGTTGAAGCTAACTCGATTATTTCGCCAGAATTTGAAGCTATATCACTTATATCGCAAGTATTGAAGCTAAATCATTTGTTTCCCGTGGATCTGAAGCCAAACCTACTACATCGCATTGATTTGAAGTTACATCATGTGTTTCGCATGGATTGAAGCTAACTCGATTATTTCGCCACAATTGAAACTGTATCACTTATATCGCAAGTATTTGAAGCTAAATAATTTGTTTCGCATGGATTTGAAGCTAAACTTTCTACACCGCATTGATTTGAAGCTACATCATGTGTTTCGCATGGATTTGAAGCTAACTCGTTTATTTCGCCAGCATTTGAAGCTATATCACTTATATCGCAAGAATTTGAAGCTAAATCATTTGTTTCGCATGGATTTGAATCTAAACCATCTACATCGCATTGATTTGAAGTTACATCATATGTTTCGCATGGATTTGATGCTAACTCGATTATTTCGCCAGCATTTGAAACTATAACACTTATATCGCCAGTATTTGAAGCTAAATCATTTGATTCGGATGGATTTGAAGCTAAACCTTCTAGATCGCATTGATTTGAAACTACATCATGTGTTTCGCATGGAGTTGAAGCTAACTCGATTATTTCGCCAGAATTTGAAGCTATATCACTTATATCGCAAGTATTTGAAGCTAAATCATTTTTTTCGCATGGATTTGATTCTAAAACATCTACATCGCATTGATTTGAATCTACATCATGTGTTTCGCATGGATTTGAAGCTAACTCGATT
>NW_027477521.1:0-67449 GCF_051020955.1 Megalopta genalis | reverse complement strand
AATGCGATGTAGAAGGTTTAGCTTCAAGTCCATGCCAAACACGTGATTTAGCTGCAAATCAGTGCGAAGTAGAAGGCTCGGGTTCAAATCAATGCGATTCAAATGGTTCATTTTCAAACACTTGTGAAAGACATGATTTAGCTTCAACTGCATGCGAAACACATGATTTAGCTTCAAATCCATGGGTTGTAGAAGGTTTAGTTTCAAATCCGTGCGAAACACATTATTTAGCTGCAAATCAGTGCGAAGAAGAAGGTTAAGGTTCAAATCCATGCGATTCAAATGGTTCATCTTCAAATACTTGTGAAAGACATGATTTAGTTTTAACTGCATGCGAAACAAACAAGTTTGCTTCAAATCCATGCGATACACAAGATTTAGCTTCAAATCAATGCAATGTAGTAGGTTCAGCTTCAAATCTATGCGATATAAGTGACATAGCTTCAAAAGCTGGAGGAACAAATGAGGAAGCTTCAATTCCATGCGAAACAAATGATTTACACTTCAATCAATGCGAAGTAGAAGGCTTAGCTTCAGATCCATGCGGAACAATGGATTAGCTACACATACTTGTGATATACATTATTTAGCTACAACTACATGCGAAACAAACGAGTTAGCTTCAAATCCATGCGATACACATGATTTAGCTTCAAATCAATGCGATGTAGAAGGTTTAGCTTCAAATCCATGCGATGTAGAAGGTTTAGCTTCAAATCCATGCGATACACAAGATTTACCTTCAAATCAATGCGATGTAGTAGGTTCAGCTTCAAATCCATGCGACACATATGATTTAGCTTCAAATACTTGCGATATAAGTAATATAGCTTCAAAAGCTTTAGGAACAAACGAGGTAGCTTCAATTCCATGCGAGAAACATGAATTAGCTGCAAATCAATGCGATGTAGAAGGTTTAGCTTCAAATCCATACGAAACACATGATTTAGCTTCAAATCGATGCGATGCAGAAGGTTCAGCTTCAAATACATGCGAAACAAATGGTTTAGCTACAAATACTTGTGATATAGATTATTTAGCTACAACTGCATGCGAAACTAACGAGTTAGCTTCAAATCCACGCGAAACACACGATTTATCTTCAAATCAATGCGATGTAGAAGGTTTAGCTTCAAATCCATGCGATACACAAGATTTAGCTTCAAATCAATGCGATGTAGAAGGTTTAGCTTCAAATCCATGCAAAACACGTGATTTATCTTCCAATTAATGCGAAGTAGAAGGCTTAGCTTCAAATACATGCGAAACAAATGGTTTAGCTTCAAATACTTGTGATATACGTTATTTAGATTTAACTGCATGCGCAACGAACGAGTTAGCTTCAAATCCATGCGAAACACATGATTTAGCTGCAAATCAAAGCGATGTAGAAGGTTTGGCTTCAAATCCATGCGATTCACAAGATTTAGCTTCAAATCAATGCGATGTAGAAGGTTCAGCTTCAAATCCATGCGACACATATGATTTAGCTTCAAATACTTGCGATATAAGTGATATAGCTTCAAAAGCTGGAGGAACAAACGAGGTGGCTTCAATTCCATGCGAAACAAATGATTTAGCTTCAAATCAATGCGAAGTAGAAGGCGTAGCTTCAAATCAATGCGAAACAAATGGATTAGCTACAAATACTTGTGATATACATTATTTAGCTACAACTGCATGCGAAACTAACGAGTTAGCTTCAAATCCATGCGATTCACATGATTTAGCTTCAAATCAATGCGATGTAGAAGGTTTAGCTTCAAATCCATGCGATACACAAGATTTACCTTCAAATCAATGCGATGTAGTAGGTTCAGCTTCAAATCCATGCGACACATATGATATGGCTTCAAATACTTGCGATATAAGTAATATAGCTTCAAAAGCTGTAGCAACAAACGAGGTAGCTTCAATGCTATGCGAGAAACATGAATTAGCTGCAAATCAATGCGATGTAGAAGGTTTAGCTTCAAATCCATACGAAACACATGATTTAGCTTCAAATCGATTCGATGTAGAAGGTTCAGCTTCAAATCTATGCGACACATATGATTTAGCTTCAAATACTTGCGATATAAGAGATATAGCTTCAAAAGCTGGAGGAACAAACGAGGTGGCTTCAAGTTCATGCGAAACAAATGATTTAGCTTCAAATCAATGCGAAGTAGAAGGCGTAGCTTCAAATACATGCGAAACAAATGGTTTAGCTACAAATACTTGTGATATAGATTATTTAGCTAGAACTGCATGCGAAACTAACGAGTTAGCTTTAAATCCACGCGAAACACACGATTTATCTTCAAATCAATGCGATGTAGAAGGTTTAGCTTCAAATCCAAGCGAAACACATGATTTAGCTTCAAATACTTGCGATATAAGTGATCTAGCTTCAAATACAGGCGAAACGCACGAGTTAGCTTCAAATCCATGCGAAACACATGATTCAGCTGCAAATCAATGCGATGTAGAAGGTTTAGCTTCACATCCATGCCAAACACATGATTTAGATTCAAATCCATGGGATGTGGACGGTTCAGCTTCAAATCCATGCGACACATATGATTTAGCTTCAAATACTTGCGATATAAGTGATATAGCTTCAAAAGCAGGAGGAACAAACGAGGTAGCTTCAATTACATGCGAAACAAATGATTTAGCTTCAAATCAATGCGAAGTAGAAGGCTTAGCTTCAAATCCATGCGAAACAAATGGTTTACCTAGAAATGCTTGTGATATACATTACTTAGCTACAACTGCATGTGAAACAAACGAGTTAGCTTCAAATCCATGCGAAACACACGAGTTATCTTCAAATCAATGCGATGTAGAAGGTTTAGCTTCAAATCCAAGCGAAACACATGATTTAGCTTCAAATACTTGCGATATAATTGATATAGCTTCAAATACAGGCGAAACAAACGAGTTAGCTTCAGATCCATGCGAAACATACGATTTAGCTTCAAACCAATGCGATGTAGAAGGTTTAGCTTCAAATCGAAACGAAACACATGATTTAGCTTCAAATACTTGCGATATAAGTGATCTAGCTTCAAATACAGGCGAAACGCACGAGTTAGCATCAAATCCATGCGAAACACATGATTCAGCTGCAAATCAACGCGGTGTAGAAGGTTTAGCTTCAAATCCATGCCAAACACATGATTTTTTATAAATCCATGGGATGTAGAAGGTTTAGCTTCAAATCCATGCGAAACACATTATTTAGCTGCAAATCAGTGCGAAGTAGAAGGCTCGGGTTCAAATCAATGCGATTCAAATGGTTCATTTTCAAATACTTGTGAAAGACATGATTTAGCTTCAACTGCATGCCAAACACATGATTTAGCTTCAAATCAATGCGATGTAGAAGGTTTAGCTTCAAGTCCATGCCAAACACGTGATTTAGCTGCAAATCAGTGCGAAATAGAAGGCTCGGGTTCAAATCAATGCGATTCAAATGGTTCATTTTCAAACACTTGTGAAAGACATGATTTAGCTTCAACTGCATGCGAAACACATGATTTAGCTTCAAATCCATGGGTTGTAGAAGGTTTAGCTTCAATTCCGTGCGAAACACATTATTTAGCTGCAAATCAGTGCGAAGAAGAAGGTTAAGGTTCAAATCCATGCGATTGAAATGGTTTAGCTTGAAATACTTGTGATATACGTTATTTAGATTTAACTGCATGCGCAACGAACGAGTTAGCTTCAAATCCATGCGAAACACATGATTTAGCTGCAAATCAATGCGATGTAGAAGGTTTAGCTTCAAATCCATTCGATACACAAGATTTAGCTTCAAATCAATGCGATGTAGAAGGTTCAGCTCCAAAACCATGTGACACATATGATTTAGCTTCAAATACTTGCGATATAAGTGATATAGCTTCAAAAGCTGGAGGAACAAACGAGGTAGCTTCAATTCCATGCAAGACACATGATTTAGCTTCACATAAATGCGATGTAGAAGGTTCAGATTCAAATCCATACGAAACACATGATTTAGCTTCAAATACTTGCGATATAAGTGATATAGCTTCGAATACAGGCGAAACGAACGAGTTAGCTTCAAATCCATGCGAAACACATGATTCAGCTGCAAATCAATGCGATGTAGAAGGATTAGCTACAAATCCATGCGAAACACATTATTTAGTTGCAAATCAGTGAGAAGTAGAAGGCTCGGGTTCAAATCAATGCAATTCAAATGGTTCATCTTCAAATACTTGTGCAAGACATGATTTAGCTTCAACTGCATGCGAAACACATGATTTAGCTTCAAATCCATGGGTTGTAGAAGGTTTAGCTTCAAATCCGTGCGAAACACATTATTTAGCTGCAAATCAGTGCGAAGAAGAAGGTTAAGGTTCAAATCCATGCGATTCAAATGGTTTAGCTTGAAATACTTGTGATATACGTTATTTAGATTTAACTGCATGCGCAACGAACGAGTTAGCTTCAAATCCATTCGAAACACACGATTTATCTTCAAATCAATGCGATGTATAAGGTTTAGCTTCAAATCCATGCGATACACAAGATTTAGCTTCAAATCAATGCGATGTAGAAGGTTTAGCTTCAAATCCATGCAAAACACGTGATTTATCTTCCAATTAATGCGAAGTAGAAGGCTTAGCTTCAAATCCATGAGAATCAAATGGTTTAGCTTGAAATACTTGTGATATACGTTATTTAGATTTAACTGCATGCACAACGAACGAGTTAGCTTCAAATCCATGCGAAACACATGATTTAGCTGCAAATCAAAGCGATGTAGAAGGTTTAGCTTCAAATCCATGCGATTCACAAGATTTAGCTTCAAATCAATGCGATGTAGAAGGTTCAGCTTCAAATCCATGCGACACATATGATTTAGCTTCAAATACTTGCGATATAAGTGATATAGCTTCAAAAGCTGGAGGAACAAACGAGGTGGCTTCAAGTTCATGCGAAACAAATGATTTAGCTTCAAATCAATGCGAAGTAGAAGGCGTAGCTTCAAATACATGCGAAACAAATGGTTTAGCTACAAATACTTGTGATATAGATTATTTAGCTACAACTGCATGCGAAACTAACGAGTTAGCTTCAAATCCACGCGAAACACACGATTTATCTTCAAATCAATGCGATGTAGAAGGTTTAGCTTCAAATCCATGCGATACACAAGATTTAGCTTCAAATCAATGCGATGTAGAAGGTTTAGCTTCAAATCCATGCAAAACACGTGATTTATCTTCCAATTAATGCGAAGTAGAAGGCTTAGCTTCAAATCCATGAGAATCAAATGGTTTAGCTTGAAATACTTGTGATATACGTTATTTAGATTTAACTGCATGCGCAACGAACGAGTTAGCTTCAAATCCATGCGAAACACATGATTTAGCTGCAAATCAAAGCGATGTAGAAGGTTTAGCTTCAAATCCATGCGATTCACAAGATTTAGCTTCAAATCAATGCGATGTAGAAGGTTCAGCTTCAAATCCATGCGACACATATGATTTAGCTTCAAATACTTGCGATATAAGTGATATAGCTTCAAAAGCTGGAGGAACAAACGAGGTGGCTTCAATTCCATGCGAAACAAATGATTTAGCTTCAAATCAATGCGAAGTAGAAGGCGTAGCTTCAAATCAATGCGAAACAAATGGATTAGCTACAAATACTTGTGATATACATTATTTAGCTACAACTGCATGCGAAACTAACGAGTTAGCTTCAAATCCATGCGATTCACATGATTTAGCTTCAAATCAATGCGATGTAGAAGGTTTAGCTTCAAATCCATGCGATACACAAGATTTACCTTCAAATCAATGCGATGTAGTAGATTCAGCTTCAAATCCATGCGACACATATGATTTAGCTTCAAATACTTGCGATATAAGTAATATAGCTTCAAAAGCTGTAGGAACAAACGAGGTAGCTTCAATTCCATGCGAGAAACATGAATTAGCTGCAAATCAATGCGATGTAGAAGGTTTAGCTTCAAATCCATACGAAACACATGATTTAGCTTCAAATCGATGCGATGTAGAAGGTTCAGCTTCAAATCTATGCGACACGTATGATTTAGCTTCAAATACTTGCGATATAAGAGATATAGCTTCAAAAGCTGGAGGAACAAACGAGGTGGCTTCAAGTTCATGCGAAACAAATGATTTAGCTTCAAATCAATGCGAAGTAGAAGGCGTAGCTTCAAATACATGCGAAACAAATGGTTTAGCTACAAATACTTGTGATATAGATTATTTAGCTACAACTGCATGCGAAACTAACGAGTTAGCTTCAAATCCACGCGAAACACACGATTTATCTTCAAATCAATGCGATGTAGAAGGTTTAGCTTCAAATCCATGCGATACACAAGATTTAGCTTCAAATCAATGCGATGTAGAAGGTTTAGCTTCAAATCCATGCAAAACACGTGATTTATCTTCCAATTAATGCGAAGTAGAAGGCTTAGCTTCAAATCCATGAGAATCAAATGGTTTAGCTTGAAATACTTGTGATATACGTTATTTAGATTTAACTGCATGCGCAACGAACGAGTTAGCTTCAAATCCATGCGAAACACATGATTTAGCTGCAAATCAAAGCGATGTAGAAGGTTTAGCTTCAAATCCATGCGATTCACAAGATTTAGCTTCAAATCAATGCGATGTAGAAGGTTCAGCTTCAAATCCATGCGACACATATGATTTAGCTTCAAATACTTGCGATATAAGTGATATAGCTTCAAAATCTGGAGGAACAAACGAGGTGGCTTCAATTCCATGCGAAACAAATGATTTAGCTTCAAATCAATGCGAAGTAGAAGGCGTAGCTTCAAATCAATGCGAAACAAATGGATTAGCTACAAATACTTGTGATATACATTATTTAGCTACAACTGCATGCGAAACTAACGAGTTAGCTTCAAATCCATGCGATTCACATGATTTAGCTTCAATTCAATGCGATGTAGAAGGTTTAGCTTCAAATCCATGCGATACACAAGATTTACCTTCAAATCAATGCGATGTAGTAGATTCAGCTTCAAATCCATGCGACACATATGATTTAGCTTCAAATACTTGCGATATAAGTAATATAGCTTCAAAAGCTGTAGGAACAAACGAGGTAGCTTCAATTCCATGCGAGAAACATGAATTAGCTGCAAATCAATGCGATGTAGAAGGTTTAGCTTCAAATCCATACGAAACACATGATTTAGCTTCAAATCGATGCGATGTAGAAGGTTCAGCTTCAAATCTATGCGACACGTATGATTTAGCTTCAAATACTTGCGATATAAGAGATATAGCTTCAAAAGCTGGAGGAACAAACGAGGTGGCTTCAAGTTCATGCGAAACAAATGATTTAGCTTCAAATCAATGCGAAGTAGAAGGCGTAGCTTCAAATACATGCGAAACAAATGGTTTAGCTACAAATACTTGTGATATAGATTATTTAGCTACAACTGCATGCGAAACTAACGAGTTAGCTTCAAATCCACGCGAAACACACGATTTATCTTCAAATCAATGCGATGTAGAAGGTTTAGCTTCAAATCCATGCGATACACAAGATTTAGCTTCAAATCAATGCGATGTAGAAGGTTTAGCTTCAAATCCATGCAAAACACGTGATTTATCTTCCAATTAATGCTATGTAGAAGGTTTAGCTGCAAATCCATGAGACACAGATGATTTAGACTCAGATAATTGCGATATAAGTAATATAGCTTCAAATGCAGACGAAACAAATGATTTGTCTTCAAATAGAAGCGAAACACTTGATTTAGTTTCAAATCAATGCGATGTAGGTTTAGCTTCAAATCCATGCGACACATATGATTTAGCTTCCAATACTTGCGATATAAGTGATATAGCTTCAAAAGCTGTAGGAACAAACGAGGTAGCTTCAATTCCATTCGAGACACATGATTTAGCTTGAAATCAATGCGATGTAGAAGGTTCAGCTTCAAATCCATGCCACACATATGATTCAGCTTCAAATACTTGCGATACAAGTGATATAGCTTCAAAAGCTGGAGGAACAAACGAGGAAGCTTCAATTCCATGCGAAATAAATGATTTAACTTCAATCAATGCGAAGTAGAAGGCTTAGCTTCAGATCCATGCGGAACAAATGGATTAGATAGAAATACTTGTGATATACATTATTTAGCTACAACTGCATGCGGAACAAACGAGTTTGCTTCAAATCCATGCGAAACGCATGATTTAGCTTCAAATACTTGCGATATAAGTGATGTAGATTCAACTGCAGGCGAAACGAACGAGTTAGCTTCAAATCCATGCGATTCACATGATTTAGCTGCAAATCAATGTGATGTAGAAGGTTTAGCGTCAAATCCATGCGATACACAAGATTTAGCTTCAAATCAATGCGACGTAGAAGGTTCAGCTTCAAATCCATGCGACACATATGATTTAGCTTCAAATACTTGCGATATAAGTGATATAGCTTCAAAAGCTGGAGGAACAAACGAGGTGGCTTCAATTCCATGCGAAACAAATGATTTAGCTTCAAATCAATGCGAAGTAGAAGGCTTAGCTTCAAATCCATGCGAAACAAATGGCTTAGCTACAAATACTTGTGATATACATTATTTAGCTACAACTGCATGCGGAACAAACGAGTTAGCTTCAAATCCATGCAAAAGACGTGATTTAACTTGCAATTAATGCGAAGTAGAAGGCTTAGTTTCAAATCCATGTGAAACAAATGGTTTAGCTACAAATACTTGTGATATACATTATTTAGCTACAACTGAATGCGAAACAAACGAGTTAGCTTCAAATCCATTCGAAACACATGATTTAGCTTCAATTGAATGCGAAGTAGAAGGCTTAGCTTCATCCATGCAAAACAAATGGTTTAGCTACAAATACTTGTGATATACATTATTTAGCTACAACTACATACGAAAAAAAAGAGTTAGCTTCAAATCCATGCGATACACATGATTTAGCTTCAAATCAATGCGATGTAGAAGGTTTAGCTTCAAATCCACGCGAAACAAATGATTTAGCTTCAACACTTTGGGTATAAGTGATGTAGGTTCAACTGGAGGCCAAACGTACGAGTTAGCTTCAAATCCATGCGAAAAACATGATTTAGTTTCAAATGAATGTGATGTGGAAGGTTTAGCTTCAAATCCATGCGATACACAAGATTTAGCTTCAAATCAATGCGATGTAGTAGGTTCTGCTGCAAATCCATGCGACACATATGATTTAGCTCAAATACTTGCGATATAAGTGATATAGCTTCAAAAGCTGTAGGAACAAACGAGATAGCTTCAATTCCATGCAGACACATGATTTAGCTTCAAATCAATGCGATGTAGAAGGTTTAGCTTCAAGTCCAAGCGTAACACATGATTTAGCTTCAAATACTTGCGATATAAGTGATATAGCTTCGAATACAGGCGAAACGAACGTGCTAGCTTCAAATCCATGCGAAACACATGATTCAGCTGCAATTCAATGCGATGTAGAAGGTTTAGCTTCAAATCCATGCGAAACACATGATTTAGCTGCGAATCAATGTGATGTAGAAGGTTTAGCTTCGAATCCATGTGATACACAAGATTTAGCTTCAAATCAATGCGATGTAGAAGATCCAGCTTCAAATCCATGCGACACATATGATTTAGCTTCAAATACTTGCGATATAAGTGATATAGCTTGAAAAGCTGTAGGAACAAACGAGGTAGCTTCAAATCAATGCGAAGTAGAAGGCGTAGCTTCAAATCCATACGAAACACATGATTTAGCTTCAAATCAATTCGAAGTACAATGCTTAGATTCGAATCCATGCGAAACAAATGATTTAGCTTCAAATGAATGCGAAGTAGAAGACTTATCTTCAAATCCATGCAAAACAAATGGTTTAGCTACGAATACTTGTGATATACATTATTTAGCTACAACTGCATGCGAAACTAACGAGTTAGCTTCAAATCCATGCGCGACACATGATTTAACTTCTAATCAATGCGATGTAGAAGGTTTAGCTTCAAAACAATAAGAGGAAGAAGGTTTAGCTTCACATCAAGAGAATGTAGAAGGTTTAGCTTCAAATCAATGTGATGTAGAAGGTTTAGCTTCAAATCCATACGAAACACATGATTTTGCTTCAAAACAATTCGAAGGACAAGGCTTAGATTCAAATCCATGCGAAACAAATGATTTAGCTACAAATCAATGCGATGTAGAAGGTTTAGCTTCAAATCCATGCGATACACAAGATTTAGCTTCAAATCAATGCGATGTAGTAGGTTCAGCTTCAAATCCATGCGACACATATGATTTAGCTTCAAATACTAGCGATATAAGTGATGTAGATTCAACTGCAGGCGAAACGAACGAGTTAGCTTCAAATCCATGCGAAACACATGATTTAGCTGCAAATCAATGTGATGTAGAAGGTTTAGCTTCTAATCCACGCGAAACAAATGATTTAGCTTCAAACACTTGGGGTATAAGTGATATAGCTTCAAATGCAGACTAATCAAACGAGTTAGTTTCAAAATCCACGCGATACACATGATTTATCTTCAAATCAATGCGATGCAGTAGGTTCAGCTTCAAATCCATGCGACACATATGATTTAGCTGCAAATCAATGTGATGTAGAAGGTTTAGCTTCAAATCCATGCCATACACAAGATTTAGCTTCAAGTCAATGCGATGTAGTAGGTTCAGCTTCAAATCCATGCGACACATATGATTTAGCTTCAAATACTTGCGATATAAGTGATATAGCTTTAAAAGCTGTAGGAACAAACGAGGTAGCTTCAATTCCACGCGATACACATGATTTAGCTTCAAACACTTGCGATACAAGTGATGTAGATTCAACTGCAAGCAAAACGAACGAGTTAGCTTCAAATCAATGCGAAACACATGATTTAGCTTCAGATCAATGCGATGTAGAAGGTTTAGCTTCAAATCCATGCAAAACACGTGATTTATCTTCCAATTAATGCGAAGTAGCAGGCTTAGCTTCAAATCCATGCGAATCAAATGGTTTAGCTTCAAATACTTGTGATATACGTTATTTAGATTTAACTGCATGCGCAAAGAACGAGTTAGCTCCAAATCCATGCGAAACACATGATTTAGCTTCAAATCAATGCGATGTAGAAGGTTTCGCTTCAAATCCACGCGAAACAAATGATTTAGCTTCAAACACTTGGGGTATAAGTGATATAGCTTCAAATGCAGACTAATGAAACGAGTTAGCTTCAAAATCCACGCGATATACATGATTTAGCTTCAAATACTTGCGATATAAGTGATGTAGGTTCAACTGCAGGCGAAACGAACGAGTTAGCTTCAAATCCATACGAAACGCATGATTTAGCTGCAAATCAATGTGATGTAGAAGGTTTAGCTTCAAATCCATACGAAACACATGACTTAGCTTCAAATCAATTCGATGTAGAAGGTTCAGCTTCAAATCCATGCGATATAAGTGATATAGCTTCAAAAGCAGGAGGAACAAACGCGGTAGCTTCAATTCCATGCGAAACAAATGATTTAGCTTCAAATCAATGCGAAGTAGATGGCGTTGCTTGAAATCCATGCGAAACAAATGTTTTAGCTACAAATACTTGCGATATACATTATTAATCTACAACTGCATGCGAAACTAACTAGTTAGCTTCAAATCCATGCGAATCACACGATTTATCTTCAAATCAATGCGATGTAGAAGGTTTAGCTTCAAATCAATAAGAGGTAGAAGGTTTAGCTTCAAATCAATAGAATATAGTAGGTTTAGCTTCAAATCAATGCGATGTAGAAGGATTAGCTTCAAATCCATGCGAAACACATTATTTAGCTGCAAATCAATTCGAAGCACAATGCTTAGATTCAAATCCATGCGAAACAAATAGTTTAACTACAAATACTTGTGATAAACATTATTTAGCTACAACTGCATGCGAAACAAACGAGTTAACTCCAAATCCATGCGATACACATGATTTAGCTTCAAATCAATGCAATGTAGTAGGTTCAGCTTCAAATCCATGCGACACATATAATTTAGCTTCAAATACTTCCGATATAAGTGATATAGCTTCAAAAGCTGTAGGAACAAACGAGGTAGCTTCAATTCCATGCGAGACACATGATTTAGTTTCAAATCAATGCGATGTAGAAGGTTCAGCTACAAATCCATACGAAACACATGATTTAGCTTCAAATCAATTCGAAGTACAATGCTTAGATTCAAATCCATGCGAAACAAATGATTTAGCTTCAAATGAATGCGAAGTAGAAGGCTTAGCTTCAAATCCATGCAAAACAAATGGTTTAGCTACAAAAACTTGCGATATACATTATTTAGCTACAAATGCATGCGAAACGAACGAGTTAGCTTCAAATCCATGCGATACACATGATTTAGCTTCAAATCAATGCGATGTGAACGGTTTAGCTTCAAATCCATGCGATACACAAGATTTAGCTTCAAATCAATGTGATGTAGAAGGTTTCGCTTCAAATCCACGCGAAACAAATGATTTAGCTTCAAACACTTGGGGTATAAGTGATATAGCTTCAAATGCAGACTAATGAAACGAGTTAGCTTCAAAATCCACGCGATATACATGATTTAGCTTCAAATACTTGCGATATAAGTGATGTATGTTCAACTGCAGGCGAAACGATCGAGTTAGCTTCAAATCCATACGAAACGCATGATTTAGCTTCAAATCAATGCGATGTAGAAGGTTTAGCTTCAAATCAATAAGAGGTTGAAGGTTTAGCTTCAAATCAACAGAATATAGTAGGTTTAGCTTCAAATCAATGCGATGTAGAAGGTTTAGCTTCAAATCCATGCATTACACAAGATTTAGCTTCAAATCAATGCGATGTAGAAGGTTCAGCTTCAAATCCATGCGACACATATGATTTAGCTTCAAATACTTGCGATATAAGTGATATAGCTTCAGAAGCTGTAGGAACAAACGTGGTAGCTTCAATTACATGCGAGACACATGATTTAGCTTCAAATCAATTCGAAGTACAATGCTTAGATTCAAAACCATGCGAAACAAATGATTTAGCTTCAAATGAATGCGAAGTAGAAGAATTAGCTTCAAATCCATGCAAAACAAATGGTTTAGCTACAAATACTTGTGATATACATTATTTAGCTACAACTGCATGCGAAACGAACGAGTTAGCTTGAAATCCACGCGATACACATGATTTAGCTTCAAATCAATGCGATGTGGAAGGTTTAGCTTCAAATCCATGCGATACACAAGATTTAGCTTCAAATCAATGCGATGTAGAAGGTTCAGCTTCAAATCCATACGAAACACATGATTTACCTTCAAATCAATTCGAAGTACAATGCTTAGATTCAAATCCATGCGAAAGAAATGATTTAGCTTCAAATGAATGCGAAGTAGAAGGCTTAGCTTCAAATCCATGCAAAACAAATGGTTTAGCTACAAATGCTTGTGATATACATTATTTAGCTACAACTGCATGCGAAACAAACGAGTTACCTTCAAATCCGTGCTATATACATGATTTAGCTTCTAATTAATACGATGTAGAAGGTTTAGCTTGAAATCCATGCGATACACAAGATTTAGCTTCAAATCAATGCGATGTAGTAGGTTCAGCTTCAAATCCATCCGACACATATGATTTAGATTCAAATACTTGCGATATAAGTGATATAGCTTCAGAAGCTGTAGGAACAAACGTGGTAGCTTCAATTCCATGCGAGACACTTGATTTAGCTTCAAATCAATGCGATGTAGAAGGTTTAGCTTCAAGTCCAAGCGTAACACATGATATAGCTTCAAATACTGCGATATAAGTGATATAGCTTCGAATACAGGCGAAACGAACAAGTTAGCTTCAATTCCATACGAAACACATGATTCAGCTGCAAATCAATGCGATGTAGAAGGTTTAGCTTCAAATCCATGCGAAACACATTATTCAGCTGCAAATCAGTGCGAAGTAGAAGGCTCGGGTTCAAATCAATGTGATTCAAATGGTTCATCTTCAAATACTTGTGAATGACAAGATTGAGCTTCAACTGCATGCAAAACACATGATTTAGCTTCAAATCAATGCGATGTAGAAGGTTTAGCTTCAAATCCATGCAAAACACGTGATTTATCTTCCAATTAATGCGAAGTAGAAGGCTTAGCTTCAAATCCATGCGAATCAAATGGTTTAGCTTCAAATACTTGTGATATACGTTATTTAGATTTAACTGCATGCGCAACGAACGAGTTAGCTTCAAATCCATGCGAAACACATGATTTAGCTGCAAATCAATGCGATGAAGTAGGTTTAGCTTCAAATCCATGCGAAACAAATGATATAGCTTCAAACACATGGGGTGTAAGTGATATAGCTTCAAATGAAGACTAATCAATCGTGTTAGCTTCAAAATCCATGCGATACACATGATTTAGATTCAAATCAATGCGATGTAGAAGGTTTAGCTTCAAATCCATGCGAAACAAATGATTTAGCATCAGATACTTCTGATATAACTGATATAGCTTCAAATGCAGGGGAAACAAACAAGTTAGCATCAAATCCATGCAAAACACGTGATTTAGCTGCAAATCAATGCGTTGTAGAAGGATTAGCTTCAAATCCATGCGAAACACATTATTTAGCTGCAAATCAGTGCGAAGTAGAAGGCTCGGGTTCAAATCAATGCAATTCAAATGTTTCATCTTCAAATACATGTGAAAGACATGATTTAGCTTCAACTGCATGCGAAACACATGATTTAGCTTCAAATCAATGCGAAACACATGATTTAGCTTCAAATCAATGCGATGTAGAAGGTTTAGCTTCAAATCCATGCAAAACACGTGATTTATCTTCCAATTAATGCGAAGTAGAAGGCTTAGCTTCAAATCCATGCGAATCAAATGGTTTAGCTACAAATACTTGTGATATTCATTATTTAGCTACAACTGCATGCGAAACTAACGAGTTAGCTTCAAATCCATGCGAAACACATGATTTATCTTCAAATCAATGCGATGTAGAAGGTTTAGCTTCAATTCAATAAGAGGTAGAAGGTTTAGCTTCAAATCAATAGAATATAGAAAGTTTAGCTTCAAATTGTGGCGGACCAGACATAAAAAGACACGTCCTTCAAAAGCGGGGTGTACACATGCCTTTTTCGGGTTTTCTCGACGCAAGGCGTACACCCCGCAATAAAACAATAAAAACGTTGGGACACAGCTTCGGACCATAGGTCCCGGATCACCCCGGTCGGAAAATCTTCGGGAAAGGCCTTCGCCCTTCCCGAGGACTTTCCCTTAACAATTTCAAGGACTTTCCCTACCAATAAATACGAGGACCTCTCGACCGAGAGAAGTCAGTTAGCAAGTTTTCCTCCGACTCTCAACGTGTCCATATTTCTGTATCATCCGTCACTCGTTTACCTTTACCTTCTACACACTGTACCTCATCGCCTTTGTTACAAGTTATATTAAAGTTCTCGTTATATAAAAACCAAAAAAACTCTCGGATTATTTTATACAAACCGTCGCAGTAACCCCTGCGACAAACTGGTGACCCCGACGTGATCCGAGAGTACCGCGAGTGCGTGATAACCGAGAACTTAGTAACTCTTAGTGACATCTCGTTCGGCAACATACGAACTTCGCGATCCGAGTGGTGTTATACAAACAGTGTGAACTTTATTTTTTTTAATTCATACGAAATGACGGACGCCAGCCCCATCCAAACTACCGCCACCGGTGTAGAGGTAAATTAAATTAATATACGCGTACCTAACTTTACCCCCGAGGTACCAGCTATGTGGTTTGCACAACTGGAAGGACAGTTTCTCATAGCGGGAATAAAATGCGAGAATAAAAAGTTCTGGTACACAGCCTCGAACTTGGAAACCAAGTATGCAACCGAGGTACAGGATCTAATTATCAACCCGCCAGCTGAAAATCCCTTCAAAATTTTGAAAGAGACGCTCATATCGCGCCTCTCGCAGTCGAACGAATCGCGTCTTCAGCGACTCCTGGAGCGAGAAGAAATGGGGGACCGGAAACCTTCACAGTTTTTGCGGTACCTAAGGGGGCTGGAAAATTCAGTGCCGGACAATATAGTTCGAACTATATATCTCAACCGGTTGCCGACGCATGTACGAGCAATCCTCGCTACGCACACGGATACGACGTTGGAGAAACTCGGCCTACTCGCCGACCAAATAGTGATACTCACACCGAGAGCACACGTAGCCAGCATCGACAGGACACCCGCCCCGGACAACAATTTGGCGCAGCAAGTAGAAGCTTTAACGCGTCAAGTAGCCACGCTGACAGCAATATTAAACGAAAGAGTAGCCCGACCACGCACTAAAAACTTCACGCGAGGCAGATCACGGCAACGTAGCCATAGTCGTGGTAAGCAAGGTATGTGTTGGTACCACGCACGCTTCGCGGATAAAGCCATAAAATGCATTTCTCCGTGCACCGCGAATCCGGGAAACTCAAATCCTCGTCAATAATCGCGGCAACATATGACGAGTTCCCTACAAGCCGCCTTTTTATCACTGAAAAAGCGTCAAGGACTCAATACCTTATTGATACTGGCGCGGACGTGAGCGTTTACCCTCGGACGTACTTATCGACGAACCCGCCGCGCTCAAATTACGAAATGTTTGCGGCAAACGGTACAAGGATCCCCACATACGGAACAATTACGCTGAGAGTCGACTTCGATCTACGTCGCGAGTTAATATGGCGATTTATTGTAGCGGATATCGCTAAACCAATCATCGGCGCGGATTTCCTAGGTCATTTTGGGTTACTCGTCGACATCAAAAACAGATGTTTAGTCGATGGCACAACATCGCGAACTACGCAAGGCTCAATAGTACGGGACAAATTTGTCACAATCAAGACAATTCACGGCGATACGCAATATCACGCCTTACTTTCACGATACAGTAAAATAACACATCCCGCGGGTACGCCTAGCGCTGCAAAACACAGTATCGAGCACCATATTGAAACGACCCCCGGAACGCCTATCTCTCACAAAGTCTGACAACTCGCTCCGGACCGCTATAAAGCAGCAAAAGCGGAATTTGACCTGCTGCTCAAGCAAGGGATTATTCGACCTTCTAAGAGCCCATGGTCATCACCGTTGCACATGGTCACGAAAAAAAACGGAGAATGGCGCCCTTGCGTAGACTACCGCGGGTTGAATAAACGAACAATTCCGAATAGATATCCCATACGACGCATCGAAGATTTCTCACAAAATCTACACGGGAAAACAATCTTCTCAACCATCGACCTCGTGCGCGCTTACCACCAGATACCGATAGCTGCGGAGGATATTCCAAAAACCGCCGTAATTACACCTTTTGGTTTATTTGAATATTTATACGGACCCTTCGGCCTTTGCGAGATAGCTCAAACTTTTCAGAGATTCATAGACGAAGTTACGCGAGATTTGGATTTCGTCTTCGCCTATCTCGACGATTTTTTAATAGCTTCCGCAAACCCGAGCGAACATCTGCAACACCTCGAGATTATTTTCAAAAGATTTAAGGAATATGGCATTGTCATAAACCCAAGCAAATGCGTATTCGGAGCCTCTCAGGTCAAATTTCTCGGCTACCAGGTAGACGAGAAGGGAACTCGCCCACCCGAACATAAGGTCGACGCCGTAAAAAACTTCCCTCAGCCGACAACCGTAAAACAATTACGCCGTTTCCTTGGGATGGTTAACTTCTACCGTCGATTCCTGCCAGCAGCTGCGACACGACAAAAGCCCCTTAACGGCCTACTGACAGGTCCAAAAATGACAGGTAACAAACATATCAATTGGACCGAAGAGGCCAAACAAGCTTTCGTCGCAATAAAAGAAGGCCTAGCCAACGCCACGCTGTTGGTACATCCAGCAATAAATGCTCCATTATCAATAACTGTGGACGCTTCTGACCACGCGATAGGAGCCGTTTTGCAACAAAGGACAAACAACGATTGGCAACCCCTTGGATTTTTCTCTCGCCCCCTGACAAAAACTCAAGCTAAGTATAGCGCGTACGATCGCGAGCTTCTCGCTATTTACGAAGCCATAAAATACTTCATTTACGCTGTAGAAGGCAGAAACTTCACCATATTCACAGATCACAAACCGCTTACTTATGTTTTTAACCAAAAGAAAGAAAAATCCCCAAGGCAGTTCCGTTACTTTGATTACATTTCACAATTCACATCGGACATAAAACATATTTCGGGCATAAATAATGTAGTCGCAGACGCTCTATCCAGAATCGAAGAAATCGAAGAGATTTCTTGCAGCTCTCGCCGCAGCAGAAACCGATGACGAAGAACTACAACATTTATTGCAATCCGATACAAACCTACAACTAAAATCTATTTTCTTTGAACCGTGTAAAGCCAACATCTACTGCGATATTTCTACACAGAGAGCCCGCCCTTATATCGTACCGTCATTCCGCAAGAAGGTTTTCCAACGGATCCATGGATTAGCCCACCCAGGTACACGGGCCACCATAAAACTTATCCAAGAAAGGTTTGTGTGGCCATCCATGCGGAAAGATTGCACACAATGGGTTCGAACATGCATACAATGCCAAAAATCAAAAATATCTAAGCACGTGTCTTCACCTATAGGCAAATTCGAAACACCAAGCGCTAGATTCCAACACATTCATATGGACATAGTTGGCCCGATAACATCCTCAGAAGGTTTCAAGTACTGCGTAACGTGCGTGGACCGATTCACGCAATGGCCCGAAGCCTGGCCAGTGGAAGAAATCACCGCAGAAGCAGTCGCAAAAGTTTTTATGAACTGGATTAGCCGCTTCGGAGTCCCCGCGAGAATAACAACCGACCAAGGAAGACTTCACAGTTATTCAAAGAATTAACCCGTTTGATTGGCGCCTCACACCTTGTGACAACTGCATACCACCCGTAAGCCAACGGAATGGTTGAACGATTCCATAGGCAACTCAAAGCAGGAATCATGTGTCATGAAGACAACAAATGGACCCAACGACTTCCTATTGTTTTATTAGGCATTAGATCAGCACCCAAAGAAGATCTACAGGCAAGCTCAACAGAGCTAGTATATGGAGAAAGTGTCTGTTTACCAGGAGAATTTTTCGAAAACCATAAAGTACAGGATACCAATGATTTCGTAAAACAACTACGCCAGCATATCAAGGAAATTAAACCAACAGCTCCGGTTAAACACGGAGAGAAAAAGCCTTTTATTTTTAAAGACCTAGCAACGTCGCAACAAGTCTTCGTTCGCCATGACGCGGTAAGAAAACACTTACAGCCACCATACGATGGACCATATACAGTAATCGACCGCGCAACAAAATATTTTACCCTTGATATCACCGGAAAACATACAAAAATCTCCATCGACCGCCTTAAACCAGCATATTTATTAAAAGATGCCGCAAACAATAATACACAACACAACAAGACTAACCTGCAACCAGAAGTACAAGCACAAGGCACTTCAAACGTACCAACGACAACACGTTCCGGTAGAAGAGTAAAATTTCCAGACTTCTTCGGAATGCCGTTAGCTCACGAACATACTTATTAATATACTCCGATATATCTTGCGTACGCATATTATAAAACCATGAAAAGTGCTGTCCACTACTAATACCATTATCAATGTTATAAGCGACATATTCACACCGTAAAATGTATATACAGGGTGTCCCACAATTATTTTAACAGCTGAGGTCATTTGAAGTAACTTTTTCCTTTGCGAAAATGCAATCTGCGGCTTTGTTTACGAGTTATTAACGAAAAACACTGGCCAATGAGAGGTAACGGTGCGAGAGAGAGAGTCCGCGAGAGAGTACGCAGCACGAGGCTTTGACAGATGGTCGGGACGGACTCGAGCCACGTTCGAAGTATTGAACAAATCACGAAGCGAGAACTTTCCGGATTTTTTTTTACTACGTGACAGTGATATTTTGAAGAAAAACGCTGTTCACCTTTACTTTAGAATGTCTGAAGAATATTTACTAATTTTTCGGACCCGAAATAATAAGTAATTTAACCGTGACGGCCGTTTTAATTTTCTAGTGTGCATGACACCTCGTGTGTAACATATGAAATTTTTAAGCAAGGTGTACAATGAAGATTAACAAAGTACGTAAATGATATTTTACGTTAATGGTATTTTATTTAAATAATTCCGTGTCCGAACATAGTTCAACGAATGATTCGCAAAGCTAATTTAATAAATAATAATCGTGTTAAAGGATGTAAGGGATATGTTTGTTAGAGAAATATGAAGAATATTATCAACAAGAAACTCACCCATTTAGTTGTAAAATCCACTTCATGCACGGAAATGTGTGCAGGAGGATAGTGCATTGACCTCGTACAATGTATGATGAACTGCACAGCTGATCTGTATCCGACGGCGACGAACAGAAGGATATCTCCAGGCAGGCAATTTCAACGTTTACTTTCACTGCATTATCACTAAACACTGATCACTTATCAATAATATTTATGGACCAACTTTCCTGGGTTAATATGTATGGCTCTGAAAAGAGCCGATTGTTTTGTGCGACGCGTTCGAAGTTCATATCGTTAAGAACACATACCGCGTTGACGGGATAAACTGCGGAAGACTAGCACGATGGCTGACAATGTTCGCGTTCGATGGAAAACAGTTGAAATTCGCTCGTAGGAGAACGAAACACAGTCGGCCATCGTGCCAGTCTTCTGCAGTTCATCTCGACAACGCGGTACATACGCGTCGCATAAAAAGATCGGCTCTTTTCAGAGCCATACATATTAACCCAGGAAAGTTGGTCCATAAATATTATTGATAAGTGATCAGTGTTTAGTGATAATGCAGTGAAAGTAAACGTTGAAATTGCCTGCCTGGAGATATCCTTCTGTTCGTCGCCGTCGGATACAGATCAGCTGTGCAGTTCATCATACATTGTACGAGGTCAATGCACTATCCTCCTGCACACATTTCCGTGCATGAAGTGGATTTTACAACTAAATGGGTGAGTTTCTTGTTGATAATATTCTTCATATTTCTCTAACAAACATATCCCTTACATCCTTTAACACGATTATTATTTATTAAATTAGCTTTGCGAATCATTCGTTGAACTATGTTCGGACACGGAATTATTTAAATAAAATACCATTAACGTAAAATATCATTTACGTACTTTGTTAATCTTCATTGTACACCTTGCTTAAAAATTTCATATGTTACACACGAGGTGTCATGCACACTAGAAAATTAAAACGGCCGTCACGGTTAAATTACTTATTATTTCGGGTCCGAAAAATTAGTAAATATTCTTCAGACATTCTAAAGTAAAGGTGAACAGCGTTTTTCTTCAAAATATCACTGTCACGTAGTAAAAAAAAATCCGGAAAGTTCTCGCTTCGTGATTTGTTCAATACTTCGAACGTGGCTCGAGTCCGTCCCGACCATCTGTCAAAGCCTCGTGCTGCGTACTCTCTCGCGGACTCTCTCTCTCGCACCGTTACCTCTCATTGGCCAGTGTTTTTCGTTAATAACTCGTAAACAAAGCCGCAGATTGCATTTTCGCAAAGGAAAAAGTTACTTCAAATGACCTCAGCTACCCCTCATTTTCGGCTGTTAAAATAATTGTGGGACACCCTGTATTTTAGATTACCACGTTGATTTCCCATAGGTATAATATTTTTTTTTCAACCAATTTTGTACCTTAGCGTTAATCACTGGAAGGGGGGTGAATGTGGCGGACCAGACATAAAAAGACACGTCCTTCAAAAGCGGGGTGTACACATGCCTTTTTTGGGTTTTCCCGACGCAAGGCGTACACCCCGCAATAAAACAATAAAAACGTTGGGACACAGCTTCGGACCATAGGTCCCGGATCACCCCGGTCGGAAAATCTTCGGGAAAGGCCTTCGCCCTTCCCGAGGACTTTCCCTTACCAATTTCAAGGACTTTCCCTACCAATAAATACGAGGACCTCTCGACCGAGAGAAGTCAGTTAGCAAGTTTTCCTCCGACTCTCAACGTGTCCATATTTCTGTATCATCCGTCACTCGTTTACCTTTACCTTCTACACACTGTACCTCATCGCCTTTGTTACAAGTTATATTAAAGTTCTCGTTTATAAAAACCAAAAGAACTCTCGGATTATTTTATACAAACCGTCGCAGTAACCCCTGTGACAAAAAATCAATGCGATGTAGAAGGTTTAGCTTCAAATCCATACGAAACAAATGATTTAGCTTCAAATCAATTCGAAGGACAAGGCTTAGATTCAAATCCATGCGAAACAAATTATTTAGCTTCAAATGAATGCGAAGTAGAAGGCTTAGCTTCAAATCCATGCAAAACAAATGGTTTAGCTACAAAATCTTGTGATATACATTATTTATATACAACTGCATGCGAAACAAACGAGTTAGCTTCAAATCCATGCGATACACATGATTCAGCTTCAAATCAATGCGATGTAGAAGGTTTAGCTTCAAATCCATGCGACACATATGATTTAGCTTCAAATACTTGCGATAAAAGTGATATAGGTTCAAAAGCTGGAGGAACAAACGAGGTGGCTTCAATTCCATGCGAAACACATGATTTAGCTTCAAATCAATAAGATGTAGCAGGTTTAGCTTCAAATCAATGTGGTGTAGAATGTTTAGCTACAAATCCATGCGACACAAATGATTTAGCGTCAGATAATTGCGATATAAGTGATATAGCTTCAAATGCAGGGGAAACAAATGAGTTAGCTTCAAATTCATGCAAAACACACGATTAAGATTCAAATCAATGCTATGTAGAAGGTTTAGCTTAAAAAGCAATGCGACGCAAATGATTTAGATTCTGATACTTGCGATATAAGTGATACAGCTTCAAAAGAAGGAGAGACAAATGAGTTAGCTTCAAATCCAAGCGAAGCACATGATTTAGCTTCAAATCAGTGCGAAGTAGAAGGCTTAGCGTCAAATCCATTCGAGACAACCGATTTGGCTTCAAATACTTGTGGTATAAATGAAGAAGCTTCAAATGAAGGCGAAACAAACGAGTTAAATTCAAATCCAAGCGAAACACATGATTTACCTTCAAATCAATGCGAAGTAGAAGCCTGAGCTTCAAAACCTTGCGACACAATGATTTAGTTTCAAGTATTTGCGATATAAATGATATAGCTTCAAATGCAGACGAAACATACTGGTTAGCTTCAGATCCAAACGAAATATATGACTTAGATCTAAATTGATGCGAAACTAATGATTTAGATACAAACCAATGCGAACTAGATGTCTTAGGTTCAAATCTTTGCGAAACAAACGATTTAGCTTCAGATACTTGCGATATAAGTGATATAGCTTCAAATGCAGGCGAAACAAACGAGTTAGATTCAAATCCATGCGAAACACATAATTTAGCTTCAAATCAATGCGATGTAGAAGGTTTAGTTTCAAATCCATGCGAAACACATGACTTAGCTTCAAATCAACTCGAAGTACAAGGCTAAGATTCAAATCCATGCGAAACAAATGGTTTAGCTACAAATACTTGTGATATACGTTATTTAGATTTAACTGCATGCGCAACGAACGAGTTAGTTTCAAATCCATGCGAAACACATGATTTAGCTTCAAATCAACTCGAAGTACAAGGCTAAGATTCAAATCCATGCGAAACAAATGGTTTAGCTACAAATACTTGTGATATACGTTATTTAGATTTAACTGCATGCGCAACGAACGAGTTAGCTTCAAATCCATGCGAAACACATGAATTAGCTTCAAATCAACTGGAAGTACAAGGCTTAGATTCAAATCCATGCGAAACAAATGGTTTAGCTACAAATACTTGTGATATACGTAATTTTGATTTAACTGCATGCGCAACGAACGAGTTAGCTTCAAAAACATGCGAAACACATGGTTTAGCTTCAAATCAATGCGATGTAGAAAGCTAAGCATCAGATCATGCGAATCAAATGGTCAGCTTCAAATACTTGTGATATAAGTGATCTAGCTTCAAATACAGGCGAAACGAACGAGTTAGCTACAAATCCATGCGAAACACATGATTCAGCTGCAAATCAATGCGATGTAGAAGGTTTAGCTTCAAATCCATGCCAAACACATGATTTAGATTCAAATCCATGGGATGTAGAAGGTTTGGCTTCAAATCCAATGCGAAACACATTATTTAGCTGCAAATCAGTGCGAAGTAGAAGGCTCGGGTTCAAATCAATGCGATTCAAATGGTTCATTTTAAATACTTGTGAAAGACATGAGTTAGCTTCAACTGCATGCGAAACACACGATTTAGCTTCAAATCAATGCGATGTAGTAGGTTCAGCTTCAAATCCATGCGACACATATGATTTAGCTTCAAATACTCGCGATATAAGTGATATAGCTTCAAACGCTGGAGGAACAAACGAGGAAGCTTCAATTCCATGCGAAACAAATGATTTAACTTCAAATCAATGCGTAGTAGAAGGCTTAGCTTCAGATCCATGCGATACACAAGATTTAGCTTCAAATCAATGCGATGTAGTAGGTTCAGCTTCAAATCCATGCGATATAAGTTATATAGCTTCAAAAGCAGGAGGAACAAACGAGGTAGCTTCAATTCCATGCGAAACAAATGATTTAGCTTCAAATCAATGCGAAGTAGAAGGCGTAGCTTCAAATCCATGCGAAACAAATGGTTTAGCTACAAATACTTGTGACATACATTATTTAGCTACAACTGCATGCGAAACTAACGAGTTAGCTTCAAATCCATGCGAAACACACGATTTATCTTCAAATCAATGCGATGTAGAAGGCTTAGCTTCAAATCCATGCGAAACAAATGGTTTAGCTAGAAATGCTTGTGATATACATTATTTAGCTACAACTGCATGTGAAACAAACGAGTTAGCTTCAAATCCATGCGAAACACACTATTTAGCTTCAAATCAATGCGATGTAGAAGGTTTAGCTTCAAATCCATGCGAAACACATTATTTAGCTGCAAATCAGTGCGAAGTAGAAGGTTCAGGTTCAAATCCATGCGATTCAAATGGTTCATCTTCAAATACTTGTGAAAGACATGATTTAGCTTCAATTCCATGCGAAACAAATGATTTAGCTTCAAATCAATGCGAAGTAGAAGGCTTAGCTTCAAATCCATGCGATACACATGATTTAGCTTCGAATACTAGCTATATAAGTGATGTAGATTCAACTGCAGGCGAACCGAACGAGTTAGCTTCAAATCCATGCGAAACACATGATTTACCTTCAAATCAATGCGAAGTAGAAGCCTGAGCTTCAAAACCTTGCGACACAATGATTTAGTTTCAAGTATTTGCGATATAAATGATATAGCTTCAAATGCAGACGAAACATACTGGTTAGCTTCAGATCCAAACGAAATATATGACTTAGATCTAAATTGATGCGAAACTAATGATTTAGATACAAACCAATGCGAACTAGATGTCTTAGGTTCAAATCTTTGCGAAACAAACGATTTAGCTTCAGATACTTGCGATATAAGTGATATAGCTTCAAATGCAGGCGAAACAAACGAGTTAGATTCAAATCCATGCGAAACACATAATTTAGCTTCAAATCAATGCGATGTAGAAGGTTTAGTTTCAAATCCATGCGAAACACATGATTTAGCTTCAAATCAACTCGAAGTACAAGGCTAAGATTCAAATCCATGCGAAACAAATGGTTTAGCTACAAATACTTGTGATATACGTTATTTAGATTTAACTGCATGCGCAACGAACGAGTTAGCTTCAAATCCATGCGAAACACATGAATTAGCTTCAAATCAACTGGAAGTACAAGGCTTAGATTCAAATCCATGCGAAACAAATGGTTTAGCTACAAATACTTGTGATATACGTAATTTTGATTTAACTGCATGCGCAACGAACGAGTTAGCTTCAAAAACATGCGAAACACATGGTTTAGCTTCAAATCAATGCGATGTAGAAGGCTAAGCATCAGATCATGCGAATCAAATGGTTCAGCTTCAAATACTTGTGATATAAGTGATCTAGCTTCAAATACAGGCGAAACGAACGAGTTAGCTACAAATCCATGCGAAACACATGATTCAGCTGCAAATCAATACGATGTAGAAGGTTTAGCTTCAAATCCATGCCAAACACATGATTTAGATTCAAATCCATGGGATGTAGAAGGTTTAGCTTCAAATCCATGCGAAACACATTATTTAGCTGCAAATCAGTGCGAAGTAGAAGGCTCGGGTTCAAATCAATGCGATTCAAATGGTTCATTTTAAATACTTGTGAAAGACATGAGTTAGCTTCAACTGCATGCGCAACACACGATTTAGATTCAAATCAATGCGATGTAGTAGGTTCAGCTTCAAATCCATGCAACACATATGATTTAGCATCAAATACTTGCGATATAAGTGATATAGCTTCATAAGCAGGAAGAACAAACGAGGTAGCTTCAATTCCATGCGAAACAAATGATTTAGCTTCAAATCAATGCGAAGTTGAAGGCTTAGAATCTAATCCATGCGAAATAAATGAGTTACAATCAAATACTTGCGACATAAATGAAATAGCTTCAAATCCATGCAAAACAAATGATTTAGCACAGGAACTTGCGACATGAGTGATATAGCTTCAAATGCAGGGGAAACAAACGTGTTAGCTCCAAATCTATGCGAAGCAAATGATTTAGCTACAAATACTTGTGATATACATTATGTAGCTACAACTGCATACGAAACAAACGAGTTAGCTTCAAATCCATGCGAAACACATGATTTAGCCTGCAAATCAATGCGATGTAGAAGGTTTAGCTTTAAATCCATGCGATACACAAGATTTAGCTCCAAATCAATGCGATGTAGTAGGTTCAGCTTCAAATCCATGCGACACATATGATTTAGCTTCAAATACTTGCGATATAAGTGATATAGCTTCAAAAGCAGGAGGAACAATCGAGGTAGCTTCAATTCCATGCGAAACAAATGATTTAGCTTCAAATCAATGCGAAGTAGAAGGCTTAGCTTCAATTCCATGCGAAACAAATGGTTTAGCTAAAAATGCTTGTGATATACATTATTTAGCTACAACTGCATGTGAAACAAACGAGTTAGCTTCAAATCCATGCGAAACACACTATTTAGCTTCAAATCAATGCGAAACACATTATTTAGCTGCAAATCAGTGCGAAGTAGAAGGCTCGGGTTCAAGTCAATGCGATTCAAATGGTTCATTTTCAAATACTTGTGAAAGACATGATTTAGCTTCAACTGCAAGCGAAACAACATGATTTAGCTTCAAATCAATGCGATGTAGAAGGTTTAGCCTCAAATCCATGCGAAACAAATGGTTTAGCTACAAATACTTGTGATATACATTATTTAGCTATAACTGCATGCGAAACGAACGAGTTAGCTTCAAATCCATGCGAAACACACGATTTAGCTTCAAATCAGCGCGAAGTAGAAGGCTTAGCTTCAAATCCATGCGATACACTAGATTTAGCTTCAAATCAATGCGAAGGAGAAGGCTTAGCTTCAAATTCATGCGAAGCAAATGATTTAGCTACAAATACTTGTGATATACATTATGTAGCTACAACTGCATACGAAACAAACGAGTTAGCTTCAAATCCATGCGAAACACATGATTTAGCCTGCAAATCAATGCGATGTAGAAGGTTTAGCTTCAAATCCATGCGATACACAAGATTTAGCTCCAAATCAATGCGATGTAGTAGGTTCAGCTTCAAATCCATGCGACACATATGATTTAGCTTCAAATACTTGCGATATAAGTGATATAGCTTCAAAAGCAGGAGGAACAAACGAGGTAGCTTCAATTCCATGCGAAACAAATGATTTAGCTTCAAATTAATGCGAAGTAGAAGGCTTAGCTTCAAATCCATGCGAAACAAACGGTTTAGCTAGAAATGCTTGTGATATACATTATTTAGCTACAACTGCATGTGAAACAAACGAGTTAGCTTCAAATCCATGCGAAACATACGATTTAGCTTCAAACCAATGCGATGTAGAAGGTTTAGCTTCAAATCCAAGCGAAACACATGATTTAGCTTCGAATACTTGCGATATAAGTGATCTAGCTTCAAATACAGGCGAAACTAACGAGTTAGCTACAAATCCATGCGAAACACATGATACAGCTGCAAATCAATGCGATGTAGAAGGTTTAGCTTCAAATCCATGCCAAACACATGATTTAGATTCAAATCCATGGGATGTAGAAGGTTTAGCTTCAAATCCATGCGAAACACAATATTTAGCTGCAAATCAGTGCGAAGTAGAAGGCTCGGGTTCAAATCAATGCGATTCAAATGGTTCATTTTCAAATACTTGTGAAAAACATGATTTAGCTTCAGCAGCATGCGAAAAACATGATTTAGCTTCAAAGCAGCGCGAAGTAGTAGGCTTAGCTTCAAAGCAGCGCGAAGTAGAAGGCTTAGTTTCAAATCCATGCGAATCAAATGGTTTAGCTTCAAATACTTGTGATATACGTTATTTAGATTTAACTGCATGCGCAACGAACGAGTTAGCTACAAATCCATGCGAAACACATGATTCAGCTGCAAATCAATGCGATGTAGAAGGTTTAGCTTCAAATCCATGCGAAACACATGATTCAGCTGCAAATCAACGCGATGTAGAAGGTTTAGCTTCAAATCTATGACAAACACATGATTTATATTCAAATCCATGGGATGTAGAAGGTTTAGCTTCACATCCATGCGAAACACATTATTTAGCTGCAAATCAGTGCGAAGTAGAAGGCTCGGGTTCAAATCAATGCGATTCAAATGGTTCATTTTCAAATACTTGTGAAACACATAATTTAGCTTCAAATCAATGCGATGTAGAAGGGTTAGCTTCAAATCCATGCGAAACACATTCTTTAGCTGCATATCAGGGCGAAGTAGAAGGCTCGGGTTCAAATTAATGCGATGCAAATGGTTCATTTTAAAATACTTGTGAAAGACATGAGTTAGCTTCAACTGCATGCGAAACACATGATTTAGCTTCAAATCAATGCGATGTAGAAGGTTTAGCTTCAAATCCATGCGACACACATGATTTAGCTTCAAATACTTGCGATATAAGTGATATAGCTTCAAATACAGGCGAAACAAACGAGTTAGCTTCAAATCCATGCGAAACGTACGATTTAGCTTCAAACCAATGCGATGTAGAAGGTTTAGCTTCAAATCGAAGCGAAACACATGATTGAGCTTCAAATACTTGCGATATAAGTGATCTAGCTTCAAATACAGGCGAAACGCACCAGTTAGCTTCAAATCCATGCGAAACACATGATTCAGCTGCAAATCAATGCGATGTAGAAGGTTTAGCTTCAAATCCATGCCATACACATGATTTATATTCAAATCCATGGGATGTAGAAGGTTTAGCTTCTAATCCATGCGAAACAAATTAATTGTTTATCTGCAAATCAGTGCGAAGTAGAAGGCTCGGGTTCAAATCAATGTGATTCTAATGGTTCATCTTCAAATACTTGTGAAAGACATGATTTAGCTTCAACTGCATGCGAAACACATGATTTAGCTTCAAATCAATGCGATGTAGTAGGTTTAGCTTCAAATCCATGCAAAACACGTCATTTAACGTCCAATTAATGCGACGTAGAAGGCTTAGCTTCAAATCCATGCGAATCAAATGGTTTAGCTTCAAATACTTGTGATATACGTTATTAAGATTTAACTGCATGCGCAACGAACGAGTTAGCTTCAAATCCATGCGAAACACATGATTTAGCTTCAAATCAATGCTATGTAGAAGGTTTAGCTGCAAATCCATGCGTCACAGATGATTTAGCTTCAGATAATTGCGATATAAGTAATATAGCTTCAAATGCAGACGAAACACATGATTTGGCTTCAAATTGAAGCGAAACACATGATTTAGTTTCAAATCAATGCGATGTATATGGTTTAGCGTCAAATCTGTGCGAAACAAATGATTTAGCTTCAAATACTCTCGATATTAGTGATGTAGCTTCAAATGCAGAAGAAACAAACGAGTTAGCTTCAAATTCATGCGAAACACATGATTTAGCTTCAAATGAATGCGAAGTAGAAGGCTTAGCTTCAAATCCATGCAAAACAAATGGTTTAGCTACAAATCAATAAGATGTAGCAGGTTTAGCTTCAAATCAATGTGATGTAGAATGTTTAGCTACAAATCCATGCGACACAAATGATTTAGCGTCAGATAATTGCGATATAAGTGATACAGCTTCAAATGAAGGAGAGACAAATGAGTTAGCTTCAAATCCAAGCGAAGCACATGATTTAGCTTCAAATCAGTGCGAAGTAGAAGGCTTAGCGTCAAATCCATTCGAGACAAACGATTTGGCTTCAAATACTTGTGGTATAAATGAAGAAGCTTCAAATGAAGGCGAAACAAACGAGTTAAATTCAAATCCAAGCGAAACACATGATTTACCTTCAAATCAATGCGAAGTAGAAGCCTGAGCTTCAAAACCTTGCGACACAATGATTTAGTTTCAAGTATTTGCGATATAAATGATATAGCTTCAAATGCAGACGAAACATACTGGTTAGCTTCAGATCCAAACGAAATATATGACTTAGATCTAAATTGATGCGAAACTAATGATTTAGATACAAACCAATGCGAACTAGATGTCTTAGGTTCAAATCTTTGCGAAACAAACGATTTAGCTTCAGATACTTGCGATATAAGTGATATAGCTTCAAATGCAGGCGAAACAAACGAGTTAGATTCAAATCCATGCGAAACACATAATTTAGCTTCAAATCAATGCGATGTAGAAGGTTTAGCTTCAAATCCATGCGACACACATGATTTAGCTTCAAATACTTGCGATATAAGTGATATAGCTTCAAATACAGGCGAAACAAACGAGTTAGCTTCAAATCCATGCGAAACGTACGATTTAGCTTCAAACCAATGCGATGTAGAAGGTTTAGCTTCAAATCGAAGCGAAACACATGATTGAGCTTCAAATACTTGCGATATAAGTGATCTAGCTTCAAATACAGGCGAAACGCACCAGTTAGCTTCAAATCCATGCGAAACACATGATTCAGCTGCAAATCAATGCGATGTAGAAGGTTTAGCTTCAAATCCATGCCATACACATGATTTAAATTCAAATCCATGGGATGTAGAAGGTTTAGCTTCTAATCCATGCGAAACAAATTAATTGTTTATCTGCAAATCAGTGCGAAGTAGAAGGCTCGGGTTCAAATCAATGTGATTCAAATGGTTCATCTTCAAATACTTGTGAAAGACATGATTTAGCTTCAACTGCATGCGAAACACATGATTTAGCTTCAAATCAATGCGATGTAGTAGGTTTAGCTTCAAATCCATGCAAAACACGTCATTTAACGTCCAATTAATGCGACGTAGAAGGCTTAGCTTCAAATCCATGCGAATCAAATGGTTTAGCTTCAAATACTTGTGATATACGTTATTAAGATTTAACTGCATGCGCAACGAACGAGTTAGCTTCAAATCCATGCGAAACACATGATTTAGCTTCAAATCAATGCTATGTAGAAGGTTTAGCTGCAAATCCATGCGTCACAGATGATTTAGCTTCAGATAATTGCGATATAAGTAATATAGCTTCAAATGCAGACGAAACACATGATTTGGCTTCAAATTGAAGCGAAACACATGATTTAGTTTCAAATCAATGCGATGTATATGGTTTAGCGTCAAATCTGTGCGAAACAAATGATTTAGCTTCAAATACTCTCGATATTAGTGATGTAGCTTCAAATGCAGAAGAAACAAACGAGTTAGCTTCAAATTCATGCGAAACACATGATTTAGCTTCAAATGAATGCGAAGTAGAAGGCTTAGCTTCAAATCCATGCAAAACAAATGGTTTAGCTACAAATCAATAAGATGTAGCAGGTTTAGCTTCAAATCAATGTGATGTAGAATGTTTAGCTACAAATCCATGCGACACAAATGATTTAGCGTCAGATAATTGCGATATAAGTGATACAGCTTCAAATGAAGGAGAGACAAATGAGTTAGCTTCAAATCCAAGCGAAGCACATGATTTAGCTTCAAATCAGTGCGAAGTAGAAGGCTTAGCGTCAAATCCATTCGAGACAAACGATTTGGCTTCAAATACTTGTGGTATAAATGAAGAAGCTTCAAATGAAGGCGAAACAAACGAGTTAAATTCAAATCCAAGCGAAACACATGATTTACCTTCAAATCAATGCGAAGTAGAAGCCTGAGCTTCAAAACCTTGCGACACAATGATTTAGTTTCAAGTATTTGCGATATAAATGATATAGCTTCAAATGCAGACGAAACATACTGGTTAGCTTCAGATCCAAACGAAATATATGACTTAGATCTAAATTGATGCGAAACTAATGATTTAGATACAAACCAATGCGAACTAGATGTCTTAGGTTCAAATCTTTGCGAAACAAACGATTTAGCTTCAGATACTTGCGATATAAGTGATATAGCTTCAAATGCAGGCGAAACAAACGAGTTAGATTCAAATCCATGCGAAACACATAATTTAGCTTCAAATCAATGCGATGTAGAAGGTTTAGTTTCAAATCCATGCGAAACACATGATTTAGCTACAAATCAACTGGAAGTACAAGGCTTAGATTCAAATCCATGCGAAACAAATGGTTTAGCTACAAATACTTGTGATATACGTAATTTTGATTTAACTGCATGCGCAACGAACGAGTTAGCTTCAAAAACATGCGAAACACATGGTTTAGCTTCAAATCAATGCGATGTAGAAGGCTAAGCATCAGATCATGCGAATCAAATGGTTCAGCTTCAAATACTTGTGATATAAGTGATCTAGCTTCAAATACAGGCGAAACGAACGAGTTAGCTACAAATCCATGCGAAACACATGATTCAGCTGCAAATCAATGCGATGTAGAAGGTTTAGCTTCAAATCCATGCCAAACACATGATTTAGATTCAAATCCATGGGATGTAGAAGGTTTAGCTTCAAATCCATGCGAAACACATTATTTAGCTGCAAATCAGTGCGAAGTAGAAGGCTCGGGTTCAAATCAATGCGATTCAAATGGTTCATTATAAATACTTGTGAAAGACATGAGTTAGCTTCAACTGCATGCGAAACACACGATTTAGCTTCAAATCAATGCGATGTAGTAGGTTCAGCTTCAAATCCATGCGACACATATGATTTAGCTTCAAATACTTGCGATATAAGTGATATAGCTTCAAACGCTGGAGGAACAAACGAGGAAGCTTCAATTCCATGCGAAACAAATGATTTAACTTCAAATCAATGCGTAGTAGAAGGCTTAGCTTCAGATCCATGCGATACACAAGATTTAGCTTCAAATCAATGCGATGTAGTAGGTTCACCTTCAAATCCATGCGATATAAGTTATATAGCTTCAAAAGCAGGAGGAACAAACGAGGTAGCTTCAATTCCATGCGAAACAAATGATTTAGCTTCAAATCAATGCGAAGTAGAAGGCGTAGCTTCAAATCCATGCGAAACAAATGGTTTAGCTAGAAATGCTTGTGATATACATTATTTAGCTACAACTGCATGTGAAACAAACGAGTTAGCTTCAAATCCATGCGAAACACACTATTTAGCTTCAAATCAATGCGATGTAGAAGGTTTAGCTTCAAATCCATGCGAAACACATTATTTAGCTTCAAATCAATGCGAAGTAGAAGGCTTAGCTTCAAATCCATGCGATACACATGATTTAGCTTCAAATACTTGCGATATAAGTGATCTAGCTTCAAATACAGGCGAAACGAACGAGTTAGCTTCAAATCCATGCGAATCACATGATTCAGCTGCAAAGCAATGCGATGTAGAAGGTTCAGCTTCAAATCCATGCGAAACAAATGATATAGCTTCAAACACTTCGGGTATAAATGATATAGTTTCAAATGAAAACTAATCAAACGAGTTAGCTTCAAAATCCACGCGATACACATGATTTAGCTTCAAATTTTAGCGATGTAGAAGGTTTAGCTTCAAATCCATGCAATACACAAGATTTAGCTTCAAATCAATGCGATGTAGTAGGTTCAGCTTCAAATCCATGCGACACATATGATTTAGCTTCAAATACTTGCGATATAAGTGATATAGCTACGAATACAGGCGAAACGATAGAGTTAGCTTCAAATCCATGCGAAACACATGACACAGCTGCAAATCAATTCAATGTAGAAGGTTTAGCTTCAAATCCATGAGAAACTCATTATTTAGCTGCAAATCAGTGCGAAGTAGAAGGCTCGGGTTCAAATCAATGCAATTCAAATGGTTCATCTTCAAATACTTGTGAAAGACATGATTTAGCTTCAACTGCATGCGAAACACATGATTTAGCTTCAAATCAATGTGATGTAGACGGTTTAGCTTCAAATCCATGCGATACACAAGATTTAGCTTCAAATCAATGCGATGTAGAAGGTTCAGCTTCAAATCCATGCGACACATATGATTTAGCTTCAAATCAATGCGAAGTAGAAGGAGTAGCTTCAAATCCATGCGATACACATGATTTAGCTTCAAATACTTGCGATATAAGTGATCTAGCTTCAAATACAGGCGAAACTAACGAGTTAGCTTCAAATCCATGCGCGACACATGATTTAACTTCTAATCAATGCGATGTAGAAGGTTTAGCTTCAAATCCACGCGAAACAAATGATTTAGCTTCAAACACTTGGGGTATAAGTGATATAGCTTCAAATGCAGACTAATCAAACGAGTTAGTTTCAAAATCCACGCGATACACATGACTTAGCTTCAAACACTTGCGATATAAGTGATGTAGATTCAACTGCAGGCTAAACGAACGAGCTAGCTTCAAATCCATGCGAAACACATGATTTAGCTGCAAATAAATGTGATGTAGAAGGTTTAGCTTCAAATCCATGCGATACACAAGATTTAGCTTCAAATCAATGCGATGTAGAAGGTTCAGCTTCAAATCCATGCGAAACACATGATTTAGCTTCAAATTTTAGCGATGTAGAAGGTTTAGCTTCAAATCCATGCAATACACAAGATTTAGCTTCAAATCAATGCGATGTAGTAGGTTCAGCTTCAAATCCATGCGACACATATGATTTAGCTTCAAATACTTGCGATATAAGTGATATAGCTTCAAAAGCTGTAGGAACAAGCGAGGTAGTTTCAATTCCATGCGAGATACATGATTTAGCTTCAAATCAATGCGATGTAGAAGGTTTAGCTTCAAATTCAAGCGTAACACATGAATTAGCTTCAAATACTTGCGATAAAAGTGATATAGCTACGAATACAGGCGAAACGATAGAGTTAGCTTCAAATCCATGCGAAACACATGACACAGCTGCAAATCAATTCAATGTAGAAGGTTAAGCTTCAAATCCATGAGAAACTCATTATTTAGCTGCAAATCAGTGCGAAGTAGAAGGCTCGGGTTCAAATCAATGCAATTCAAATGGTTCATCTTCAAATACTTGTGAAAGACATGATTTAGCTTCATCTGCATGCGAAACACATGATTTAGCTTCAAATCAATGCGATGTAGAAGGTTTAGCTTCAAATCCATGCAAAACACGTGATTTATCTTCCAATTAATGCGAAGTAGAAGACTTATCTTCAAATCCATGCGAATTAAATGGTGTAGCTTCAAATACTTGTGATATACGTTATTTAGATTTAACTGCATGCGCAACGAACGAGTTAGCTTCTAATCCATGCGAAACACATGATTTAGCTGCAAATCAATGCGATGAAGAAGGTTTAGCTTAAAATCCATGCGAAACAAATGATATAGCTTCAAACACTTTGGGTGTAAGTGATATAGCTTCAAATGAAGACTAATCAAACGAGTTAGCTTCAAAATCCACGCGATACACATGATTTAGCTTCAAATACTAGCGATATAAGTGATGTAGATTCAACTGCAGGCGAAACGAACGAGTTAGCTTCAAATCCATGCGAAACACATGATTTAGCTGCAAATCAATGCGATGTAGAAGGTTCAGCTTCAAATCCATGCGAAACACATGATTTAGCTTCAAATCAATTCGAAGTACAATGCTTAGATTCAAATCCATGCGAAACAAATGATTTAGCTTCAAATGAATGCGAAGTAGAAGGCTTAGCTTCAAATCCATGCGAATCAAATGGTTTAGCTTCAAATACTTGTGATATACGTTATTTATATTGTTACGAATTACAACACTTCTCCCGCGTCGCGGCATTTTATTTACAATAGAGAACACGAACTATAATACAACTGAATTAGAATATGTTAGAGATCTTTGAATTAGATGGTGTTGATCGCTCGACGGTCCGATCCCGACTCTCCGATTGTCCGTTGATAAAACACCTCCGTGGCAACCCCTCTCTTCTATTTTTCTTTAAGGAGTTGCTCACAACAGGGCAGTTTCACATTACAGCGACTTGATTTGGACAAGTCGCCGTAACATTGCCCTCCTCGCCGAATGAGCGGCCGTCCCGGCCGCGGCAAATTTCACTTGTGTTGACCAACGACAATCGAACCGTTAATCCTGCCAGCTTCAGTCCTATAACCTCGAACTATCGTTCCATCGGACAACTGACAGGTAACCTCCACCGCAAGTACTTCTGTCTGAAAAGTAGGTAAACAAGGAAAGAATGTAATTAGTTACCCAGGTGGCCTTTTCCAGACAGTTTACGTCCTGACATTTGTCCTCCGTCTCAAGGGAAAACCACCAAAAAAAAACCTTGAGCAGAACGTCAGTACTTCTACGACGCGTACAGCTCTAATCTCTGTCGCTCACCCTTCCTCTTAATTCTTCGTTTTGAGGCTTGAGCGTTTCTTTCTTGAAGAAGTTTTGAGAACTTCTCACTTGCAGACTTCCCGGGAGTTCCCTGCTCTGATCGATCACCAAAACTCTTCCCCGGATGCACCTCCAATCACCACAGGATACTACCTGCAGTAATATGGGATCCGGTGCATCTCATTTTGTGGACCAGTCAGGAAAGGGTGTACCCTCCTGAGAACACGTCCCCACTCCCCAATGGGAGGACGTAATCTTCCAGAGGATACAACTTCCTTCCCCCATCGAACCGTTACTTCCACAAATGGAAAGAGCTCAGCGTGTCAGTACACAGATCACTCCCTCGTCTTCTGCGAAGAAACGTCCTCTTCTTGGGTGAGAGACAGTCAAAGGCTTCTGTGTACAGCGTCGTAGCGAGCCAAGCGGTTAACGTGTACGATCTTCGGTTTCGACTTCGGAGAACGAGTTACACGATAAATAATGTCGTTCAGGCGGTCCTGTACCACATAAGGACCTTCCCACGCGGACTGCAACTTGGGACATTTTCCTATCGTCCTTCGTGGTTGGAACAGCCATACTTTCTCGCCTGTAGCAAACGTAATTGAATTAGCGTAAACATCATACCAAGATTTCATTTTGTCTCCGCTAATTCTCAGTCTCTGGCGAATAAATTCATGAATTTTAGCCAGTCTGATACGCGTTTGCTGAACAAACTCGTCCTCCTCATATCTTGATTCAGGCGGGAGTCCTCTCTGAAGATCCATTGGAAGTCGAAGCTCTCTACCAGTGAGAATCATCGATGGAGTGTTCTTCATTGTCTCGTGTCTGCTTGAGCGATAGGATAGCAAAAATAACGGTATCCAATCGTCCCAATCCCGTTGATGATCCGCTACAAACATTGACAAATACTGCAGCAGAGTCCGAATCAACCTCTCCACGAGCCCATCAGATTGTGGATGCAAAGGAGTAGTGCGAGTCTTCTTAATACCAAGCAGCACCATCAACCGCTTGAAGACCGCCGACTCAAAATTTCTCCCCTGATCCGAATGAAGTTCCAACGGTACGCCATGACGACTTACAACTTCTGTAAGAAGGGCCTTCGCAACAGTCGTCGCGCGCTGATCCGGCAACGGAACTACCTCCGGCCATTTCGTAAAATAATCCACAACGACCAGCGCATACTTGTTACCAGCCGCAGACTTCGGAAACGGTCCCACAATGTCGAGCGCTACCCTTTCAAACGGTGCCCCGACATTATAAATCTTGAGAGGTCCATGTCCCCTCTCCCTCGGACCTTTCCTTGCGACACAAGTATTACATCGACGACACCAGTCTTCCACATCCTTGCGATTATCAGGCCAGTAAAACTTTCGACGTACCCTGTCCAGAGTTTTGTTCACTCCGAAATGGCCACCCGCCGGTGTATCATGACAATCTGTCATCACCGAACTTACCATTTCTCTTGGAACCATCAGTAACCACTTGTTACTTTTTCCATCAGGGGATTCCCACTTACGAAACAGTAGATCCTCGTACACTTCCAAGGAATCCCAGATTGATACGAGATATTTAATTCTCGTATTCCTGTCCGAAATCTCCTGCCAATCGGGCCTGCTACCCTCTTTTTTTCTTGACAGGATGAAACCAATTTCTTCATCCTCCTCCTGTTTTCTCCTCCACTCTTCAAAATCAAATGTTTCGCAGAGTGTCCGCAGAACTACGTCTCCATTTTCTTCCGTCTTCTCCTCCAGGCGCTTGCATCGCGCACAATCCTGCGATTCGCAAGGCCTGCGAGAAAGACCGTCCGCGTTCTGATGGAGTCTTCCTTCCCGGTGTTTCACCTCAAAGTCATATCCCTGAATCCGCTCGATCCAACGTGCTACCTGTCCTTCCGGATTCTTGAAAGACAGCAACCAACGTAAAGCAGCGTGATCGGTCCTCAGAAGGAATCTACGCCCATAAAGGTAATGATGAAAAT
Source organism: Megalopta genalis (assembly GCF_051020955.1). Lineage (NCBI taxonomy): Eukaryota > Metazoa > Arthropoda > Insecta > Hymenoptera > Halictidae > Megalopta > Megalopta genalis. The sequence goes on along the minus strand of NW_027477521.1, from coordinate 28,545 downwards.
GTTCAATAGATTTCACTATCGCTAATAGTTCCTTCCGAGTAACGCAATAATTCTTCTCAGCTTTTCCTAGCGTCTTGGAGAAGTAGGCGATTACTCTCTCCCGACCTTGCTGAATTTGAGAAAGAACTGCTCCAATTGCAAAATTTGAGGCATCCGTGTCCAAAATGAATTCTGTATTAACCGACGGATAAGAAAGAATGGGTGACTCCATCAATTTCCTTTTTAAATCCTCGAACGAATGTTCCGCTTCTTCCGTCCACACGAAGATTTTCTCGTTCACGGTCAAACGATGTAAGGGCTTCGCAATATCGGCGAAATTTTTAACAAACTTCCGATAATAAGTGCAAAGACCCAGGAAACTCTTCAACTCGGTCTTATTCTTCGGCACCGGCCAATTCTTTACTGCATCCAATTTTTCAGGATCAGTTTGTACACCCATCTCGGATACTACGTGTCCAAGATATTTCACTTCTTTGCAGAAGAAATTACACTTCTTCGGGCTCATCAGCAAGCAAGCTTTCCTTAGGCGAGCAAGTACCTTCCGCAGACGTTGTACTTCCTCTTCAAAACTTCTACCGAAAATTATGATGTCGTCGAGGTATACCAAACAAATCTTCCAGTTTAAGCCTCTTAAGATGTTGTCCATTAGACGTTCAAAGATAGCTGGTGCGTTACAAAGACCAAATGGCATGACTTTGAACTGCCATAATCCAGTACCCACACAAAAGGCAGTCTTTTCCTTATGTACAGGATCCATGGATATCTGCCAATATCCACTTTGTAAGTCGATAGTCGAGAACCAACAGGAGCCATCCAAAGCGTCCAGCGTATCTTCTATCCTTGGAAGGGGGTACGAATCTTTCTTGGTGATATTGTTCAGACGCCTGTAATCCACGCAAAATCTGATGGACCCGTCCTTCTTCTTGACCAATACCACGGGTGAAGACCAGGGGCTTTGAGACTTTTCTATGACTCCTTGTCGTTCCATTTTCGACAATAATTCATCTACTTCTGAACGTCGATGAAGAGGTAATCGTCGGGGTGCCTGTTTTATGGGAAGACTGTCACCGGTATCTATCTTGTGACATACTACGTCACATTTTCCCACCTCTTCGGAATCTTTCGCAAAAACATCTGCAAATTCCGTCAATAACTCGGCAAAAGTTTTCTTTTGCTCTGCGGACAGGTTTATAGAACATCTCTGATGAAGATCCTGAAGATGATCCGGTACTAATGTATTCCTGTTTTTCTTTATCTCCTTCGTAGCCGAATCTTCTCCATACTTCAGCAACGGCACTTGCATTCCTTTCAAATGAAGAACCTCGTTTGTAAAGTCTAGTTGACAGGCATGCTTTTTAAGAAATTCGATTCCTAAAATGCATTCTTCCATCATACTGACGAAGAAGAACTCTTCTTCGGTCTCGACTTCTCCAATAGAAACAGGTAGATGCTTTTTACCAAAAATCGGTAATCTCTGACCGGAGACTGAAAAAATCTTCACTCCTGTCATGCTCGCCGAACTATTCTGCCTTGTAGCATAAGTTTCCCGTAGAAGATTAACCGATGAGCCCGTGTCCAAGATGATTTTCCTTTTCTTCGCTCCAACGATGCCTTCGACGAAGAAAATCCCTCGCTGAATAGGTTCCAAACGCAGCACGACAGGGGGAAAAACGGAAGATGAAGTCGGACTATCCCCCATTATACCGACTTCTTGAAGTTTCCCTGCGAAGTCTCCTTCCTTATTTTCTTTAAACAATCCCGCTGGAGGTGGCCCTTTTTTCCACAGCTCCAGCAATGCGGCAACTCCCGTTGATGTCCAACCACTCGTTCAGAATGCCGTTCAGCCGCACGTTCCAGCATTCCCTCGGAAGTAAAGGGACGTTTTAAATTCCGTTCAATCGTTTGTGTTTTTTGAGAGCTTAATTTATTGAGAGCTTCCATCTCTAGAGCTCTGGTCACCGTAGCTCTAAGAGATGTAAGACTTTCATATCTCAACATTCTCTTCATCTCTTCATTGGCCAACGCCGTCACAAACTGAGATGCGGCCAAACGATCCCGAACATCCATTGGACATTCAGAGAAAGCACATTGCGCCAGCCTCTCAATCTCCGTGGCCAATGCAGAAATTGACTCCCCTTGCCGCTGTTTATAATTTTGAAAAAGAACGTAATTTAGCTTCGAAAAGTTTTTTTGACCAAACCGAAACTCGATTGCCGAAACTATTTCTTTGAAGTCGAAATACTTATCGGCGGGAAGAGAAGTCAGTACTCCTCGAGCCGGACCATCCAACGAAGCAATTAAAGCCGCAGCTTTCTTTGCTTCGTCCCAGCCATTTACATTCGCGACCATTTCAAATTGAATTCGGTACTCATCCCATGACGTGGAACCGTCATAACGTGTCGGCTTCACGGAATATCCTAATCCAGTTTCGAAGCGTGTAGATTCACGACACGCAGGCAAGGATGGCACCGACTGTGAAGCAAATACAGGAACACTCGGAGCAATAGGTACACTCGCGTTATATACACTATTAACATTATTTACAGCAGTGCCCGCACTATTTACACGCGCCTCCGAGTGTTCCACAGACGAGAATGCCGCAGAATTCAAGAGAGAATATCGCAATGAATCCGATAGCACCTGGCATTGGTTCTCGATCCTTGCTATCCTCTCTTCCATGCGAGCCTCTCGTTCGGACGCAGCAGCCTGTTCCCGTTCCTCGCGCTGAAGCCTGTCCGCTCCCAGTCGCGCCTCGAACTGCCTCTGCTGCTCCTGCAGTTGCTCGCATAATTCTTGTCGGAGGTTTGAAAACAGGATCTCCAATGCCGGCGTGACATTTTCGATCGATTCTTCGATCCCGGACGAGCCCCCAATGTTACGAATTACAACACTTCTCCCGCGTCGCGGCATTTTATTTACAATAGAGAACACGAACTATAATACAACTGAATTAGAATATGTTAGAGATCTTTGAATTAGATGGTGTTGATCGCTCGACGGTCCGATCCCGACTCTCCGATTGTCCGTTGATAAAACACCTCCGTGGCAACCCCTCTCTTCTATTTTTCTTTAAGGAGTTGCTCACAACAGGGCAGTTTCACATTACAGCGACTTGATTTGGACAAGTCGCCGTAACAATATTTAACTGCATGCGCAACGAACGAGTTAGCTTCAAATCCAAGCGAAACACATGATTTAGCTGCAAATCAATGCGATGAAGACGGTTTAGCTTCAAATCCATGCGAAACAAATGATATAGCTTCAAACACTTGGGGTGTAAGTGATATAGCTTCAAATGAAGACTAATCAAACGAGTTAGCTTCAAAATCCACGCGATACACATGATTTAGCTTCAAATACTAGCGATAAAAGTGATGTAGATTCAACTGCAGGCGAAACGAACGAGTTAGCTTCAAATCCATGCGAAACACATGATTTAGCTGCAAATCAATGCGATGTAGAAGTTTTAGCTTCAAAACAATAAGAGATAGAAGGTTTAGCTTCAAATCAATAGAATGTAGAAGGTTTAGCTTCAAATCAATGCGATGTATAAGGTTTAGCTTCAAATCCATACGAAACACATGATTTAGCTTCAAATCAATTCGAAGGACAAGGCTTAGATTCAAATCCATGCGAAACAAATAATTTAGCTTCAAATCAATGCGATGTAGAAGGTTTAGCTTCAAATCCAAGCGTAACACATGATTTAGCTTCAAATACTTGCGATATAAATGATATAGCTTCAAATACAGGCGAAACGAACGAGTTAGCTTCAAATCCATGCGAAACACATGATTCAGCTGCAAATCAATTCGATGTAGAAGGTTTAGCTTCAAATCCATGCGAAACAAATGATATAGCTTCAAACACTTGGGGTGTAAGTGATATAGCTTCAAATGAAGACTAATCAAACGAGTTAGCTTCAAAATCCACGCGATACACATGATTTAGCTTCAAATACTAGCGATAAAAGTGATGTAGATTCAACTGCAGGCGAAGCTTCAAATCCATGCGAAACACATAATTTAGCTGCAAATCAATGCGATGAAGAAGGTTTAGCTTCAAATCAATAGAATGTAGAAGGTTTAGCTTCAAATCAATGCGATGTAGAAGGTTTAGCTTCAAATCCATGCGAAACACGTGATTTAACTTCCAATTAATGCGAAGTAGAAGGCTTAGCTTCAAATCCATGCGAATCAAATGGTTTAGCTTCAAATACTTGTGATATACGTTATTTAGATTTAACTTCATGCGCAACGAACGAGTTAGCTTCAAATCCATGCGAAACACATTATTTAGCTTCAAATCAATGCGATGTAGAAGGTTTAGCTTCAAATCCATACGAAACACATGATTTAGCTTTAAATCAATTCGAAGGACAAGGCTTATATTCAAATCCATGCGAAACAAATAATTTAGCTTCAAATCAATGCGATGTAGAAGGTTTAGCTTCAAATCCATGCGATACACATTATTTAGCTGCAAATAGGTGCGAAGTAGAAGGCTTGGGTTCAAATCAATGCGACTCAAATGGTTCATCTTCAAATACTTGTGAAAGACATGATTTAGCTTCAACTGCATGCGAAACACATGATTTAGTTGCAAATCAATGCGATGTAGAAGGTTTAGCTTCAAATCCATGCGATACACATGATTTAGCTTCAAATCAATGCGATGTAGTAGGTTCAGCTTCAAATCCATGCGACACATATGATTTAGCTTCAAATACTTGCGATATAAGTGATATAGCTTCAAAAGCTGTAGGAACAAGCGAGGTAGTTTCAATTCCATGCGAGACACATGATTTAGCTTCAAATCAATGCGATGTAGAAGGTTTAGCTTCAAATTCAAGCGTAACACATGAATTAGCTTCAAATACTTGCGATAAAAGTGATATAGCTACGAATACAGGCGAAACGATAGAGTTAGCTTCAAATCCATGCGAAACACATGACACAGCTGCAAATCAATTCAATGTAGAAGGTTTAGCTTCAAATCCATGAGAAACTCATGATTTAGCTTCAAATCAATTCGAAGGGCAAGGCTTATATTCAAATCCATGCGAAACAAATGATTTAGCTTCAAATGAATGCGAAGTAGAAGGCTTAGCTTCAAATCCATGCAAAACAAATGATTTAGCTACAAATACTTGTGATATACATCATTTAGCTACAATTGCTTGGGAAAAGAACGAGTTAGCTTCAAATCCATGCGACTCACATGATTTAGCTTCAAATCAATGCGATATAAGTGATGTAGGTTCAACTGCAGGCGAAACGAACGAGTTAGCTTCAAATCCATGCGAAACACATGATTTAGCTTCAAATCAATGCGATGTAGAAGGTTTAGCTGCAAATCCAAGCGACACAGATGATTTAGCTTCAGATAATTGCGATATAAGTAATATAGCTTCAAATGCAGATGAAACACATGATTTGACTTCAAATCGAAGCGAAACACATGATTTAGTTTCAAATCAATGCGATGTAGATGGTTTAGCTTCAACTCTGTGCGAAACAATTGATTTAGCTTCAAATACTCTCGATATTAGTGATGTAGCTTCAAATGCAGAAGAAACAAACGAGTTAGCTTGAAATCCATGCGAGACACATGATTTAGCTTCAAATCAATGCGATGTAGAAGGTTCAGCTTCAAATCCATACGAAACACATGATTTAGCTTCAAATCAAATCGAAGTACAATGCTTAGATTCAAATCCATGCGAAACGAATGCTTTAGCTTCAAATCAATGCGAAGTAGAAGGCGTAGCTTCAAATCCATGCGAAACAAATGGTTTAGCTACAAATACTTGTGATATACATTATTTAGCTACAACTGCATGCGAAACTAACGAGTTAGCTTCAAATCCATGCGATACACATGATTTAGCTTCAAATCAATGCGATGTGGAAGGTTTAGCTTCAAATCCATGCGATACACAAGATTTAGCTTCAAATCAATGCGATGTAGTAGGTTCAGCTTCAAATCCATGCGACACATATGATTTAGCTTCAAATACTTGCGATATAAGTGATATAGCTTCAAAAGCTGTAGGAACAAACGAGGTAGCTTCAATTCCATGCGAGACACATGATTTAGCTTCAAATCAATGCGATGTAGTAGGTTCAGCTTCAAATCCATACGAGACATATGATTTAGCTTCAAATACTTGCGATATAAGTGATATAGCTTCAAAAGCTGTAGGAACAAACGAGGTAGCTTCAATTCCATGCGAGACACATGATTTAGCATCAAATCAATTCGAAGGACAAGGCATAGATTCAAATCCATGCAAAACACGTGATTTTTCTTCCAATTAATGCGAAGTAGAAGGCTTAGCTTCAAATCCATGCGAATCAAATGGTTTAGCTTCACATACTTGTGATATACGTTATTTAGATTTAACTGCATGCGCAACGAACGAGTTAGCTTCAAATCCATGCGAAACACATGATTTAGCTGCAAATCAATGTGATGTAGAAGGTTTAGCTTTAAATCCATGCGATACACAAGATTTAGCTTCAAATCAATGCGATGTAGAAGGTTCAGCTTCAAATCCATGCGACACATATGATTTAGCTTCAAATACTGGCGATAGAAGTGATATAGCTTCAAAAGCTGGAGGAACAAACGAGGTGGCTTCAATTCCATACGAAACAAATGGTATAGCTTCAAATCAATGCGAAGTAGAAGGCGTAGCTTCAAATCCATGCGAAACAAATGGTTTAACTACAAATACTTGTGATATACATTATTTAGCTACAACTGCATGCGAAACAAACGAGTTAACTTCAAATCCATGCGAAACAAATGACTTAGCTTCAAATCAATACGATGTAGAAGGTTTAGCTTCAAATCCATGCGATACACATGATTTAGCTTCAAATCAATGCGATGTAGTAGGTTCAGCTTCAAATCCATGCTATATACATGCTTTAGCTTCAAATCAATGTGTTGTAGAAGGTTTAGCTTCAAATCCATGCGATACACAAGATTTAGCTTCAAATCAATGCAATGTAGTAGGTTCAGCATCAAATCCATGCGACACATATGATGTAGCTTCAAATACTTGCGATATAAGTGATATAGCTTCAAAAGCTGTAGGAACAAACGAGGTAGCTTCAATTCCATGCGAGACACATGATTTAGCTTCAAATCAATGCGATGTAGAAGGTTTAGCTTCAAATCCATGCCATACACAAGATTTAGCTTCAAATCAATGCCATGTAGAAGGTTTAGCTTCAAATCCATTCGAAACACATGATTTACCTTCAAATCAATTCGAAGGACAAGGCTTAGATTCAAATCCATGCGAAAAAAATGATTTAGCTTCAAATCAATACGATGTAGAAGGTTTAGCTTCAAATCCATGCGATACACAAGATTTAGCTTCAAATAAATGCGATGTAGAAGGTTTAGCTTCAAATCCATGCGAAACAAATGGTTTAGCTACAAATACTTGTGATATACATTATTTAGCTACAACTGCATGCGAAACTAACGAGTTAGCTTCAAATCCATGCGATACACATGATTTAGCTTCAAATCAATGCGATGTGGAAGGTTTAGCTTCAAATCCATGCGATACACAAGATTTAGCTTCAAATCAATGCGATGTAGTAGGTTCAGCTTCAAATCCATGCGACACATATGATTTAGCTTCAAATACTTGCGATATAAGTGATATAGCTTCAAAAGCTGTAGGAACAAACGAGGTAGCTTTAATTCCATGCGAGACACATGATTTAGCTTCAAATCAATGCGATGTAGTAGGTTCAGCTTCAAATCCATACGAGACATATGATTTAGCTTCAAATACTTGCGATATAAGTGATATAGCTTCAAAAGCTGTAGGAACAAACGAGGTAGCTTCAATTCCATGCGAGACACATGATTTAGCATCAAATCAATTCGAAGGACAAGGCATAGATTCAAATCCATGCAAAACACGTGATTTTTCTTCCAATTAATGCGAAGTAGAAGGCTTAGCTTCAAATCCATGCGAATCAAATGGTTTAGCTTCACATACTTGTGATATACGTTATTTAGATTTAACTGCATGCGCAACGAACGAGTTAGCTTCAAATCCATGCGAAACACATGATTTAGCTGCAAATCAATGTGATGTAGAAGGTTTAGCTTTAAATCCATGCGATACACAAGATTTAGCTTCAAATCAATGCGATGTAGACGGTTCAGCTTCAAATCCATGCGACACATATGATTTAGCTTCAAATACTTGCGATATAAGTGATATAGCTTCAAAAGCTGTAGGAACAAACGAGGTAGCTTCAATTCCATGCGACACACATGATTTAGCTTCAAATCAATGCGATGTAGAAGGTTTAGCTTCATATCCAAGTGTAACACATGATTTAGCTTCAAATATTTGCGATATAAGTGATATAGCTTCGAATACAGGCGAAACGAACGAGTTAGCTTCAAATCCATGCGAAACACATGAATCAGCTGCAAATCAATGCAATGTAGAAGGTTTAGCTTCAAATCCATGCGAAACACACGATTTATCTTCAAATCAATGCGATGTAGAAGGTTTGCTTAAAATCTATAACAGGTAGATGGTTTAGCTTCAAATCAATGGAATATAGAAGGTTTAGCTTCAAATAAATGCGATGTAGAAGGTTTTGCTTCAAATCCATGCGATACACAAGATTTAGCTTCAAATCAATGCGATGTATTAGGTTCAGCTTCAAATCCATGCGACACATATGATTTAGCTTCAAATACTTGCGATATAAGTGATATAGCTTCAAAAGCTGTAGGAACAAACGAGGTACCTTCAATTCCATGCGATACACATGATTTAGCTTCAAATCAATGCGATATTGAAGGTTTAGCTTCATATCCAAGTGTAACACATGATTTAGCTTCAAATATTTGCGATGTAGAAGGTTTTGCTTCAAATCCATGCGAGACACATTATTTAGCTGCAAATCAGTGCGAAGTAGAAGGCTCGGGTTCAAATCAATGCGATTCAAATGGTTCATATTCAAATACTTGTAAAAGACATGATTATCTTCAACTGCATGCGAAACACATGATTTAGCTTCAAATCAATGCGATGTAGAAGGTTTTGCTTCAAATCCATGCAAAACACGTGATTTATCTTCCAATTAATGCGAAGTAGAAGGCTTAGCTTCAAATCCATGCGAATCAAATGGTTTAGCTTCACATACTTGTGATATACGTTATTTAGATTTAACTGCATGCGCAACGAACGAGTTAGCTTCAAATCCATGCGAAACACATGATTTAGCTGCAAATCAATGCGATGAAGAAGGATTAGCTTCAAATCCATGCGATACACATGATTAAGATTCAAATCAATGCGATGTAGATAGTTTGCTTCAAATCCATGCGATACACTAGATTTAGCTTCAAATCAATGCGATGTAGTAGGATCAGCTTCAAATCCATGCGATATAAGTGATATAGCTTCAAAAGCAGGAGGAACAAACGAGGTAGCTTCAATACCATGCAAGACAAATGCTTTAGCTTCAAATCAATGCGAAGTAGAAGGCGTAGCCTCAAATCCATGCGAAAAAAATGGTTTAGCTACAAACACTTGTGATATACATTATTTAGCTACAACTGCTTGCGAAACTAACGAGTTAGCTTCAAATCTATGCGAAACACACGATTTATCTTCAAATCAATGCGATGTAGAAGGTTTAGCTTCAAATCAATACGAAACACATGATTTAGCTTCAAATCAATTCGAAGGGCAAGGCATAGATTCAAATCCATGCGAAACAAACGATTTAGCTTCAAATGAATGCGAAGTAGAAGGCTTGGCTTCAAATCCATGCAAAACAAATGGTTTAACTACAAATACTTGTGATATACATTATTTAGATACAACTGCATGCGAAACAAACGAGTTAACTTCAAATCCATGCGATACACATGATTTAGCTTCAAATCAATGCGATGTAGAAGGTTTAGCTTCAAATCCATGCGACACATATGATTTAGCTTCAAATACTTGCGATATAAGTGATATAGCTTCAAAAGCTGTAGGAACAAACGAGGTAGCTTCAATTCCATGCGAGACACATGATTTAGCTTCAAATCAATGCGATGTAGAAGGTTCAGCTTCAAATCCATACGAAACACATGATTTAGCTTCAAATCAAATCGAAGTACAATGCTTAGATTCAAATCCATGCGAAACGAATGCTTTAGCTTCAAATCAATGCGAAGTAGAAGGCGTAGCTTCAAATCCATGCGAAACAAATGGTTTAGCTACAAATACTTGTGATATACATTATTTAGCTACAACTGCATGCGAAACTAACGAGTTAGCTTCAAATCCATGCGATACACATGATTTAGCTTCAAATCAATGCGATGTGGAAGGTTTAGCTTCAAATCCATGCGATACACAAGATTTAGCTTCAAATCAATGCGATGTAGTAGGTTCAGCTTCAAATCCATGCGACACATATGATTTAGCTTCAAATACTTGCGATATAAGTGATATAGCTTCAAAAGCTGTAGGAACAAACGAGGTAGCTTCAATTCCATGCGAGACACATGATTTAGCTTCAAATCAATGCGATGTAGTAGGTTCAGCTTCAAATCCATACGAGACATATGATTTAGCTTCAAATACTTGCGATATAAGTGATATAGCTTCAAAAGCTGTAGGAACAAACGAGGTAGCTTCAATTCCATGCGAGACACATGATTTAGCATCAAATCAATTCGAAGGACAAGGCATAGATTCAAATCCATGCAAAACACGTGATTTTTCTTCCAATTAATGCGAAGTAGAAGGCTTAGCTTCAAACCCATGCGAATCAAATGGTTTAGCTTCACATACTTGTGATATACGTTATTTAGATTTAACTGCATGCGCAACGAACGAGTTAGCTTCAAATCCATGCGAAACACATGATTTAGCTGCAAATCAATGTGATGTAGAAGGTTTAGCTTTAAATCCATGCGATACACAAGATTTAGCTTCAAATCAATGCGATGTAGAAGGTTCAGCTTCAAATCCATGCGACACATATGATTTAGCTTCAAATACTGGCGATAGAAGTGATATAGCTTCAAAAGCTGGAGGAACAAACGAGGTGGCTTCAATTCCATACGAAACAAATGGTATAGCTTCAAATCAATGCGAAGTAGAAGGCGTAGCTTCAAATCCATGCGAAACAAATGGTTTAACTACAAATACTTGTGATATACATTATTTAGCTACAACTGCATGCGAAACAAACGAGTTAACTTCAAATCCATGCGAAACAAATGACTTAGCTTCAAATCAATACGATGTAGAAGGTTTAGCTTCAAATCCATGCGATACACATGATTTAGCTTCAAATCAATGCGATGTAGTAGGTTCAGCTTCAAATCCATGCTATATACATGCTTTAGCTTCAAATCAATGCAATGTAGTAGGTTCAGCTTCAAATCCATGCGACACATATGATGTAGCTTCAAATACTTGCGATATAAGTGATATAGCTTCAAAAGCTGTAGGAACAAACGAGGTAGCTTCAATTCCATGCGAGACACATGATTTAGCTTCAAATCAATGCGATGTAGAAGGTTTAGCTTCAAATCCATGCCATACACAAGATTTAGCTTCAAATCAATGCCATGTAGAAGGTTTAGCTTCAAATCCATTCGAAACACATGATTTACCTTCAAATCAATTCGAAGGACAAGGCTTAGATTCAAATCCATGCGAAACAAATGATTTAGCTTCAAATCAATACGATGTAGAAGGTTTAGCTTCAAATCCATGCGATACACAAGATTTAGCTTCAAATAAATGCGATGTAGAAGGTTTAGCTTCAAATCCATGCGAAACAAATGATTTAGCATCAGATACTCCTGATATAACTCATATAGCTTCAAATGCAGGGGAAACAAACGAGTTAGCATCAAACCCATGCAAAACACATGATTTAGCTTCAAATCAATGCGATGTAGAAGGTTCAGCTTCAAATCCATACGAAACACATGATTTAGCTTCAAATCAATTCGAAGTACAATACTTAGATTCAAATCCATGCGAAACAAATGATTTAGCTTCAAATGAATGCGAAGTAGAAGGCTTAGCTTCAAATCCATGCAAAACAAATGGTTTAGCTACAAATGCTTGTGATATACATTATTTAGCTACAACTGCATGCGAAACAAACGAGTTAGCTTCAAATCCATGCTATATACATGCTTTAGCTTCAAATCAATGCGATGTAGAAAGTTAAGCTTCAAATCCATGCGATACACAAGATTTAGCTTCAAATCAATGCGATGTAGTAGGTTCAGCTTCAAATCCATGCGACACATATGATTTAGCTTCAAATACTTGCGATATAAGTGATATAGCTTCAAAAGCTGTAGGAACAAACGAGGTAGTTTCAATTCCATGCGAGACACATGATTTAGCTTCAAATCAATGCGATGTAGAAGGTTTAGCTTCAAATTCAAGCGTAACACATGATTTAGCTTCAAATACTTGCGATATAAGTGATATAGCTTCGAATACAGGCGAAACGATCGAGTTAGCTTCAAGTCCATGCGAAACACAAGATTTAGCTTCAAATCAATGCGATGTAGAAGGTTCAGCTTCAAATCCATGCGACACATATGATTTAGCTTCAAATACTTGCGATATAAGTGATATAGCTTGAAAAGCTGGAGGAACAAACGAGGTTGCTTCAATTCCATGCGAAACACATGATTTAGCTTCAAATCAATGCGAAGTAGAAGGCGTAGCTTCAAATCCATGCAAAACAAATGGTTTCGCTACGAATACTTGTGATATACATTATTTAGCTACAACTGCATGCGAAACTAACGATTTAGCTTCAAATCCATGCGAAACGCACGATTTATCTTCAAATCAATGCGATGTAGAAGGTTTAGCTTCAAATCAATAAGAGGTAGATGGTTTAGCTTCAAATCAATAGAATATAGAAGGTTTAGCTTCAAATAAATGCGAAGTAGAAGGTTTAGCTTCAAATCCATACGACACACATGATTTAGATTCAAATCAATTCGAAGGACAAGGCTTAGATTCAAATCCATGCGAAACAAATGAGTTAGCTTCAAATGAGTGCGAAGTAGAAGGCTTGGCTTCAAATCCATGCAAAACAAATGGTTTAACTACAAATACTTGTGATAAACATTATTTAGCTACAACTGCATGCGAAACAATCGAGTTAACTTCAAATCCATGCGATACATATGATTTAGCTTCAAATCAATGCGATGTAGAAGGTTTCGCTTCAAATCCATGCCATACACAAGATTTAGCTTCAAATCAATGCGATGTAGAAGGTTCAGCTTCAAATCCATACGAAACACATGATTTAGCTTCAAATCAATTCGAAGTACAATGCTTAGATTCAAATCCATGCGAAACAAATGATTTAGCTTCAAATGAATGCGAAGTAGAAGGCTTAGCTTCAAATCAATAAGAGGTAGATGGTTTAGCTTCAAATCAATAGAATATAGAAGGTTTAGCTTCAAATAAATGCGAAGTAGAAGGTTTAGCTTCAAATCCATACGACACACATGATTTAGATTCAAATCAATTCGAAGGACAAGGCTTAGATTCAAATCCATGCGAAACAAATGATTTAGCTTCAAATGAATGCGAAGTAGAAGGCTTGGCTTCAAATCCATGCAAAACAAATGATTTAACTACAAATACTTGTGATAAACATTATTTAGCTACAACTGCATGCGAAACAAACGAGTTAACTTCAAATCCATGCGATACATATGATTTAGCTTCAAATCAATGCGATGTAGAAGGTTTCGCTTCAAATCCATGCCATACACAAGATTTAGCTTCAAATCAATGCGATGTAGTAGGTTCAGCTTCAAATCCGTGCGACACATATGATTAAGCTTCAAATACTTGCGATATAAGTGATATAGCTTCAAAAGCTGTAGGAACAAACGAGCTAGCTTCAATTCCATGCGAGACACATGATTTAGCTTCAAATCAATGCGATGTAGAAGGTTCAGCTTCAAATCCATACGAAACACATGATTTAGCTTCAAATCAATTCGAAGTACAATGCTTAGATTCAAATCCATGCGAAACAAATGATTTAGCTTCAAATGAATGCGAAGTAGAAGGCTTAGCTTCAAATCAATAAGAGGTAGATGGTTTAGCTTCAAATCAATAGAATATAGAAGGTTTAGCTTCAAATAAATGCGAAGTAGAAGGTTTAGCTTCAAATCCATACGACACACATGATTTAGATTCAAATCAATTCGAAGGACAAGGCTTAGATTCAAATCCATGCGAAACAAATGATTTAGCTTCAAATGAATGCGAAGTAGAAGGCTTGGCTTCAAATCCATGCAAAACAAATGGTTTAACTACAAATACTTGTGATAAACATTATTTAGCTACAACTGCATGCGAAACAAACGAGTTAACTTCAAATCCATGCGATACATATGATTTAGCTTCAAATCAATGCGATGTAGAAGGTTTCGCTTCAAATCCATGCCATACACAAGATTTAGCTTCAAATCAATGCGATGTAGTAGGTTCAGCTTCAAATCCGTGCGAAACATATGATTAAGCTTCAAATACTTGCGATATAAGTGATATAGCTTCAAAAGCTGTAGGAACAAACGAGCTAGCTTCAATTCCATGCGAGACACATGATTTAGCTTCAAATCAATGCGATGTAGAAGGTTCAGCTTCAAATCCATACGAAACACATGATTTAGCTTCAAATCAATTCGAAGTACAATGCTTAGATTCAAATCCATGCGAAACAAATGATTTAGCTTCAAATGAATGCGAAGTAGAAGGCTTAGCTTCAAATCCATGCAAAACAAATGGTTTAGCTACAAATGCTTGTGATATACATTATTTAGTTACAACTGCATGCGAAAAAAACGAGTTAGCTTCAAATCCATGCTATATACATGCTTTAGCTTCAAATCAATGCGATGTAGAAAGTTAAGCTTCAAATCCATGCGATACACAAGATTTAGCTTCAAATCAATGCGATGTAGTAGGTTCAGCTTCAAATCCATGCGACACATATGATTTGGCTTCAAATACTTGCGATATAAGTGATATAGCTTCAAAAGCTGTAGGAACAAACGAGGTAGTTTCAATTCCATGCGAGACACATGATTTAGCTTCAAATCAATGCGATGTAGAAGGTTTAGCTTCAAATCCATGCAAAACACGTGATTTATCTTGCAATTAATGCGAAGTAAAAGGCTTATCTTCAAATCCATGCGAATCAAATGGTTTAGCCACAAATCCTTGTGATATACGTTATTTAGATTTAACTGCATGTTAAACGAACGAGTTAGCTTCAAATCCATGCGAAACACATGATTTAGCTTCAAATCAACTCGATGTACAAGGCTTAGATTCAAATCCATGCGAAACAAATGGTTTAGCTACAAATAATTGTGATATACGTAATTTAGATTTAACTGCATGCGCAACGAACGAGTTAGTTTCAAATCCATGCGAAACACATGATTTAGCTGCAAATCAATGCGATGTAGAAGGTTTAGCTTCAAATCCATGGGAAACAAATGATTAAGCTTCAGATGCTTGCGATATAAGTGATATAGCATCAAATGCATCCGAAACAAACAAGTTAGCTTCATATCCATGCGAAACAAATGATTTACCTTCAAAAGCTTGCGATATAAATGATATAGCTTCAACTGCAGGCGAAGCAAACGAGTTAGATTCAAATCCATGCGAAACACATGATTTAACTTCAGATCAATGCGAAGTAGAAGGCTTATCTGCAAATCCATGCGATACAAATTGTTTAGCTTCAAATACTTGGGATATACATGATTTAGCTTCAACTGCACTCGAAACAAACGAGTTAGCTTCAAATACATGCGAAACACATGATTTAGCTTCAAATCAATGCGAAATAGAAGGCTTATCTTCAAATCCATGCGATAGAAATTGTTTAGCTTCAAATACTTGGGATATACATGATTTAGCTTCAACTGCACTCGATACAAACGAGTTAGCTTCAAATACATGCGAAACACATGATTTAGATTCAAAACAATGCGTATTAGAAGGCTTAGCTTCAAATCCATGCGAAACGAATGATTTAGCTTTAAATACTTGCAGTATAAATGAAAGAGCTTCAAATGCAAGCGAAACAAACGATTTAGCTTCAAATCAATGCGAAATAGAAGGCTTAGCTTTAACGCCATGCGAATCGAATGATTTAGGTTCAAATACTTGCGAATATGAGGGATACAGCTTCAAATGCATGCGAAACCAACCAGTTAGCTTCAAGTCCACGCGAAACACATGATTTAGCTTCAAATCAATGCGACACACATGATTTAGCTTCAAATCAATGCGAAGTAGAAGGCTTAGCTTCAAATCCATGCGAAACACATGGTTTAGATGCAAATCAATGCAATGTAGACGGTTTAGCTTCAAATCCATCTGAAACATATAATTTAGCTTCAGATACTTGCGATATAAGTGATATAGCGTCAAACGCAGACGAAACCAACCAGTTAGCTTCAAATCGAAGCAAAACGCATGATTTAGCTTCAAATGCAGGCGAAACAAGTGGCTTAGCTTCAACTACTTGTGATATACATGATTTAGATTCAACTGCATGCGAAACAAACGAGTTAGCTTCAAATACATGCTAAACACATGATTTAGCTTCAAACCAATGCGATGTAGAAGGTTTAGCTTCATATCCCCGCGAAACAAATGATTTACATTCAAATACTTGCGATATAAGTAATATAGCTTCAAATGCAGGAGAGACAAATGAGTTAGCTTCAAATCCACGCGAAACACATGATTCAACTTCAAATCAATATGATGTAGAATGTTTAGCTTCAAATCCGCGCGAAACAAACGATTTAGCTTCAGATACTTGCGATTTAATTGATATAGCTTCAAATGCAGGCGAAACGAACGAGTTAGCTTCAAATCCATGCGAAACACCTTGTTTCTCTTCAAATCAATGCGAAACACGTGATTTAGCTTCAAATTCATGCGAAACGCATGGTTTAGCTTGATATTCATGCGAAACAAATGGTGCTGCTTCAAATACTTGTGATATACATAATTTAGCTTCAACAGCTTGCGAAACAAAGGAGTTAGCTTCAAATCCAAATCAAACACATCAGTTAATTACAAATCTATGCGAAGTAGAAGGCTTAGCTCAAAATAAATGCGAAACAAATAGTTTAGCTTCTAATACTTGTGATATACATGATTTAGCTTCAACTGCATGCCAAACAAACGAGTTAGCTTCAAATGCGTGCGAAACACATGACTTAGTTTCAAATACATGCGATATAAGTGATATAGCTTCAAATCAATGCGAAGTAGAAGGCTTTGCTCCAAATCAATGCGAAACAAATGGTTTAGCTTCAAATACTGGTGATATACATGATTTAGCTTCAAATGAATGCGAAGTAGAAGCCTTATCTTCGAAACCATGCGATACAAATGATTCAGATTCAAATACTTGCGATAAAAGTGATATAGCTTCAAATGCAGGTGAAACAAACGAGTGATCTTCAAATCCAAGCGTAACACATGATTTAACTTCAAATCAATACGAAGTAGAAGATTTAGGTTCAAATACATGCGAAACAAATGGTTCAGCTACAAATACTTGTGCTATACATGATTTACCTTCAACTGCATGCGAAACAAACGATTTAGCTTCACACCCAAGGGAAACACATGATTTAACTTCAATCAATGCGAAGTAGAAGGCTTAACATCAAATCCATGCAACACAAATTATTTAGCTTCTTATACTTGCGATATAAGTGATATAGCTTCAAATGCAGGCGAAACAAACGAGTGATCTTCAAATCCAAGCGTAACACATGATTTAACTTCAAGTCAATGGAAAGTAGAAGATGTACCTCCAAATCCATGCGAAACAAATGGTTTAGCATCAAATACTTGTGATATACATGATTTTGCTTCAGCTGCATGCGACACAAACGACTTAGCTTCACACCCAAGGGAAACACATGATTTAACTTCAATCAATGCGAAGTAGAAGGCTTAGCATCAAATCCATGCAACACAAATTATTTAGCTTCTTATACTTGCGATATAAGTGATATAGCTTCAAATGCAGGCGAAACAAACGAGAGATCTTCAAATCCAAGCGTAACACATGATTTAACTTCAAATCAATGGAAAGTAGAAGATGTACCTCCAAATCCATGCGAAACAAATGGTTTAGCATCAAATACTTGTGATATACATGATTTTGCTTCAGCTGCATGCGACACAAACGACTTAGCTTCACACCCAAGGGAAACACATGATTTAACTTCAAATCAATGCGAAGTAGAAGGCTTAGCTCCAAATCAATGGGAAACTAATGGTTTAGCTTCAAATACTTGTGATATACATAATTTATATTCAACTGCATGCGAAACAAACGAGTTAGCTTCATATCCAAGTGAAACACATGATTTAGTTTCAAATCAATGCGAAGTAGAAGGCTTAGCTTCAAATCCATGCGAATCAAATGATTCTGCTTCAAGTACTTGTGATATAGTTGATTTAGCTTCAACTGCATGCGAAAGAAACGAGTTAGCTTCAAATCAATGCGAAGTGTGAGGTTTATCTTCAAATCCATGGGAAACAAATGGTTTGGCTTCAAATACTTGTAATATACATAATTTTGCTTCAGATGCATGCGAAACAAACGATTTAGCTTCACACCCAAGGGAAACACATGATTTAACTTCAAATCAATGCGAAGTAGAAGGCTTAGCATCAAATCCATGCAACACAAATTATCTAGCTTCTTATACTTGCGATATAAGTGATATAGCTTCAAATGCAGGCGAAACAAACGAGTGATCCTCAATTCCAAGCGTAACACATGATTTATATTCAAATCAATGGGAAGTAGAAGATGTACCTCCAAATCCATGCGAAACAAATGGTTCAGCTTCAAATACTTGTGATATACATGATTTACCTTCAACTGCATGCGAAACAAACGAGTTAGCTTCAAATCCAAGCGAAACACATGATTTAGCTTCAAATCAATGCGAAATAGAAGGCTTAGCATCAAATCCATGCGACACAAATTATTTAGCTTCATATACATGTGATACAAGTGATATAGCTTCAAATGCAGGCGAAACACACGAGTGAGCTTTAAATCCAAGCGTAACACATGATTTAACTTCAAATCAATGGGAAGTAGAAGGCTTAGCATCAAATTCATGCAACACAAATCATTTAGCTTCTTATACTTGCGATATAAGTGATATAGCTTCAAATGCAGGCGAAACAAACGAGTGATCTTCAAATCCAACCCTAACACATGATTTAACTTCAAATCAATGGGAAGTAGAAGGCTTAGCATCAAATCCATGCAACGCAAGTTAATTAGCTGCTCATACTTGCGATATAAGTGATCTAGCTTCAAATGCAGGCTAAACAAACGAGTGATCCTCAAATCCAAGCGTAAGACATGATTTAACTTCAAATCAATGGGAAGTAGAAGATGTACCTCCAAATCTATGCGATACAAATGGTTCAGCTTCAAATACTTGTGATACACATGATGTAGCTTCAACTGCATGCGAAACAAACGAGTTAGCTTCAAATCCAAGCGAAACACATGATTTAAATTCAAATCAATGCGAAGTGGAAGATTTAGGTTCAAATACATGCGAAACGAATGGTTCAGCTTCAAATACTTGTGATATACATGATTTACCTTCAACTGCATGCGAAACAAATGAGTTAGCTTCAAATGAATGCGAAGTGTGAGGTTTATCTTCAAATCCATGCGAAACAAATGGTTTAGCTTCAAATACTTGTAATATACATAATTTTGCTTCAGATGCATGCGAAACAAACGATTTAGCTTCACACCCAAGGGAAACACATGATTTAACTTCAAATCAATGCGAAGTAGAAGGCTTAGCATCAAATCCATGCAACACAAATTATTTAGCTTCTTATACTTGCGATATTAGTGATATAGCTTCAAATGCAGGCGAAACAAACGAGTGATCCTCAAATCCAAGCGTAACACATGATTTAACTTCAAATCAATGGGAAGTAGAAGATGTACCTCCAAATCCATGCGAAACAAATGGTTCAGCTTCAAATACTTGCGATATACATGATTTACCTTCAACTGCATGCGAAACAAACGAGTTAGCTTCAAATCCAAGCGAAACACATGATTTAGCTTCAAATCAATGCGAAATAGAAAGCTTAGCATCAAATCCATGCGACACAAACTATTTAGCTTCATATACATGTGATACATGTGATATAGCTTCAAGTGCAGGCGAAACACACGAGTGAGATTTAAATCCAAGCGTAACACATGATTTAACTTCAAATCAATGGGAAGTAGAAGGCTTAGCATCAAATTCATGCAACACAAATTATTTAGCTTCTTATATTTGCGATATAAGTGATATAGCTTCAAATGCAGGCGAAACAAACGAGTGAGCTTTAAATCCAAGCGAAACACATGATTTAACTTCAAATCAATGCGAAATAGAAGGCTTAGCTTTAACGCCATGCGAATCGAATGATTTAGGTTCAAATACTTGCGAATATGAGGGATACAGCTTCAAATGCCTGCGAAACCAACCAGTTAGCTTCAAGTCCACGCGAAACACATGATTTAGCTTCAAATCAATGGGAAGTAGAAGGCTTAGCATCAAATCCATGCAACGCAAGTTAATTAGCTGCTCATACTTGCGATATAAGTGATCTAGCTTCAAATGCAGGCTAAACAAACGAGTGATCCTCAAATCCAAGCGTAAGACATGATTTAACTTCAAATCAATGGGAAGTAGAAGATGTACCTCCAAATCTATGCGATACAAATGGTTCAGCTTCAAATACTTGTGATATACATGATGTAGCTTCAACTGCATGCGAAACAAACGAGTTAGCTTCAAATCCAAGCGAAACACATGATTTAAATTCAAATCAATGCGAAGTAGAAGATTTAGGTTCAAATACATGCGAAACGAATGGTTCAGCTTCAAATACTTGTGATATACATGATTTACCTTCAACTGCATGCGAAACAAATGAGTTAGCTTCAAATGAATGCGAAGTGTGAGGTTTATCTTCAAATCCATGCGAAACAAATGGTTTAGCTTCAAATACTTGTAATATACATAATTTTGCTTCAGATGCATGCGAAACAAACGATTTAGCTTCACACCCAAGGGAAACACATGATTTAACTTCAAATCAATGCGAAGTAGAAGGCTTAGCATCAAATCCATGCAACACAAATTATTTAGCTTCTTATACTTGCGATATAAGTGATATAGCTTCAAATGCAGGCGAAACAAACGAGTGATCCTCAAATCCAAGCGTAACACATGATTTAACTTCAAATCAATGGGAAGTAGAAGATGTACCTCCAAATCCATGCGAAACAAATGGTTCAGCTTCAAATACTTGCGATATACATGATTTACCTTCAACTGCATGCGAAACAAACGAGTTAGCTTCAAATCCAAGCGAAACACATGATTTAGCTTCAAATCAATGCGAAATAGAAAGCTTAGCATCAAATCCATGCGACACAAACTATTTAGCTTCATATACATGTGATACATGTGATATAGCTTCAAGTGCAGGCGAAACACACGAGTGAGATTTAAATCCAAGCGTAACACATGATTTAACTTCAAATCAATGGGAAGTAGAAGGCTTAGCATCAAATTCATGCAACACAAATTATTTAGCTTCTTATATTTGCGATATAAGTGATATAGCTTCAAATGCAGGCGAAACAAACGAGTGAGCTTTAAATCCAAGCGAAACACATGATTTAACTTCAAATCAATGCGAAATAGAAGGCTTAGCTTTAACGCCATGCGAATCGAATGATTTAGGTTCAAATACTTGCGAATATGAGGGATACAGCTTCAAATGCCTGCGAAACCAACCAGTTAGCTTCAAGTCCACGCGAAACACATGATTTAGCTTCAAATCAATGGGAAGTAGAAGGCTTAGCATCAAATCCATGCAACGCAAGTTAATTAGCTGCTCATACTTGCGATATAAGTGATCTAGCTTCAAATGCAGGCTAAACAAACGAGTGATCCTCAAATCCAAGCGTAAGACATGATTTAACTTCAAATCAATGGGAAGTAGAAGATGTACCTCCAAATCTATGCGATACAAATGGTTCAGCTTCAAATACTTGTGATATACATGATGTAGCTTCAACTGCATGCGAAACAAACGAGTTAGCTTCAAATCCAAGCGAAACACATGATTTAAATTCAAATCAATGCGAAGTAGAAGATTTAGGTTCAAATACATGCGAAACGAATGGTTCAGCTTCAAATACTTGTGATATACATGATTTACCTTCAACTGCATGCGAAACAAATGAGTTAGCTTCAAATGAATGCGAAGTGTGAGGTTTATCTTCAAATCCATGCGAAACAAATGGTTTAGCTTCAAATACTTGTAATATACATAATTTTGCTTCAGATGCATGCGAAACAAACGATTTAGCTTCACACCCAAGGGAAACACATGATTTAACTTCAAATCAATGCGAAGTAGAAGGCTTAGCATCAATCCATGCAACACAAATTATTTAGCTTCTTATACTTGCGATATAAGTGATATAGCTTCAAATGCAGGCGAAACAAACGAGTGATCCTCAAATCCAAGCGTAACACATGATTTAACTTCAAATCAATGGGAAGTAGAAGATGTACCTCCAAATCCATGCGAAACAAATGGTTCAGCTTCAAATACTTGCGATATACATGATTTACCTTCAACTGCATGCGAAACAAACGAGTTAGCTTCAAATCCAAGCGAAACACATGATTTAGCTTCAAATCAATGCGAAATAGAAAGCTTAGCATCAAATCCATGCGACACAAACTATTTAGCTTCATATACATGTGATACATGTGATATAGCTTCAAGTGCAGGCGAAACACACGAGTGAGATTTAAATCCAAGCGTAACACATGATTTAACTTCAATCAATCGGAAGTAGAAGGCTTAGCATCAAATTCATGCAACACAAATTATTTAGCTTCTTATATTTGCGATATAAGTGATATAAGCTTCAAAAAAAAAATGCAGGCGAAACAAACGAGTGAGCTTTAAATCCAAGCGAAACACATGATTTAACTTCAAATCAATGCGAAATAGAAGGCTTAGCTTTAACGCCATGCGAATCGAATGATTTAGGTTCAAATACTTGCGAATATGAGGGATACAGCTTCAAATGCCTGCGAAACCAACCAGTTAGCTTCAAGTCCACGCGAAACACATGATTTAGCTTCAAATCAATGCGACACACATGATTTAGCTTCAAATCAATGCGAAGTAGAAGGCTTAGCTTCAAATCCATTCGAAACACATGGTTTAGATGCAAATCAATGCAATGTAGACGGTTTAGCTTCAAATCCATCTGAAACATATAATTTAGCTTCAGATACTTGCGATATAAGTGATATAGCTTCAAACGCAGACGAAACCAACCAGTTAGCTTCAAATCGAAGCAAAACACATGATTTAGCTTCAAATGCAGGCGAAACAAGTGGCTTAGCTTCAACTACTTGTGATATACATGATTTAGATTCAACTGCATGCGAAACAAACGAGTTAGCTTCAAATACATGCTAAACACATGATTTAGCTTCAAACCAATGCGATGTAGAAGGTTTAGCTTCATATCCGCGCGAAACAAATGATTTACATTCAAATACTTGCGATATAAGTAATATAGCTTCAAATGCAGGAGAGACAAATGAGTTAGCTTCAAATCCACGCGAAACACATGATTCAACTTCAAATCAATATGATGTAGAATGTTTAGCTTCAAATCCGCGCGGAACAAACGATTTAGCTTCAGATACTTGCGATTTAATTGATATAGCTTCAAATGCAGGCGAAACGAACGAGTTAGCTTCAAATCCATGCGAAACACCTTGTTTCTCTTCAAATCAATGCGAAACACGTGATTTAGCTTCAAATTCATGCGAAACGCATGGTTTAGCTTGATATTCATGCGAAACAAATGGTGATGCTTCAAATACTTGTGATATACATAATTTAGCTTCAACAGCTTGCGAAACAAAGGAGTTAGCTTCAAATCCAAATCAAACACATCAGTTAATTACAAATCTATGCGAAGTAGAAGGCTTAGCTCAAAATAAATGCGAAACAAATAGTTTAGCTTCTAATACTTGTGATATACATGATTTAGCTTCAACTGCATGCCAAACAAACGAGTTAGCTTCAAATGCGTGCGAAACACATGACTTAGTTTCAAATACATGCGATATAAGTGATATAGCTTCAAATCAATGCGAAGTAGAAGGCTTTGCTCCAAATCAATGCGAAACAAATGGTTTAGCTTCAAATACTGGTGATATACATGATTTAGCTTCAAATGAATGCGAAGTAGAAGCCTTATCTTCGAAACCATGCGATACAAATGATTCAGATTCAAATACTTGCGATAAAAGTGATATAGCTTCAAATGCAGGCGAAACAAACGAGTGATCTTCAAATCCAAGCGTAACACATGATTTAACTTCAAATCAATACGAAGTAGAAGATTTAGGTTCAAATACATGCGAAACAAATGGTTCAGCTACAAATACTTGTGATATACATGATTTACCTTCAACTGCATGCGAAACAAACGATTTAGCTTCACACCCAAGGGAAACACATGATTTAACTTCAATCAATGCGAAGTAGAAGGCTTAGCATCAAATCCATGCAACACAAATTATTTAGCTTCTTATACTTGCGACATAAGTGATATAGCTTCAAATGCAGGCGAAACAAACGAGTGATCCTCAAATCCAAGCGTAACACATGATTTAACTTCAAATCAATGGGAAGTAGAAGATGTACCTCCGAATCCATGCGAAACAAATGGTTTAGCATCAAATACTTGTGATATACATGATTTTGCTTCAGCTGCATGCGACACAAACGACTTAGCTTCACACCCAAGGGAAACACATGATTTAACTTCAAATCAATGCGAAGTAGAAGGCTTAGCTCCAAATCAATGGGAAACTAATGGTTTAGCTTCAAATACTTGTGATATACATAATTTATATTCAACTGCATGCGAAACAAACGAGTTAGCTTCATATCCAAGTGAAACACATGATTTAGTTTCAAATCAATGCGAAGTAGAAGGCTTAGCTTCAAATCCATGCGAATCAAATGATTCTGCTTCAAGTACTTGTGATATAGTTGATTTAGCTTCAACTGCATGCGAAAGAAACGAGTTAGCTTCAAATCAATGCGAAGTGTGAGGTTTATCTTCAAATCCATGGGAAACAAATGGTTTGGCTTCAAATACTTGTAATATACATAATTTTGCTTCAGATGCATGCGAAACAAACGATTTATCTTCACACCCAAGGGAAACACATGATTTAACT
The DNA here is from genome assembly GCF_051020955.1 of Megalopta genalis. Lineage (NCBI taxonomy): Eukaryota > Metazoa > Arthropoda > Insecta > Hymenoptera > Halictidae > Megalopta > Megalopta genalis. The sequence continues at coordinate 3,090 of NW_027477521.1, read as the reverse complement.
TCAAATCAATGCGAAGTAGAAGGCTTAGCATCAAAGCCATGCAACACAAATTATTTAGCTTCTTATACTTGCGATATAAGTGATATAGCTTCAAATGCAGGCGAAACAAACGAGTGATCTTCAAATCCAAGCGCAACACATGATTTAACTTCAAATCAATGCGAAGTAGAAGATTTAGGTTCAAATACATGCGAAACGAATGGTTCAGCTTCAAATACTTGTGATATACATGATTTACCTTCAACTGCATGCGAAACAAACGAGTTAGCTTCAAATCCAAGCAAAACACATGATTTAGCTTCAAATCAATGCGAAATAGAAGCCTTAGCATCAAATCCATGCGACACAAATTATTTAGCTTCATATACATGTGATACAAGTGATATAGCTTCAAATGCAGGCGAAACACACGAGTGAGCTTTAAATCCAAGCGTAACACATGATTTAACTTCAAATCAATGGGAAGTAGAAGGCTTAGCATCAAATTCATGCAACACAAATCATTTAGCTTCTTATACTTGCGATATAAGTGATATAGCTTCAAATGCAGGCGAAACAAACGAGTGACCTTCAAATCCAACCCTAACACATGATTTAGCTTCAAATCAATGCGATGTAGAAGGTTTAGCTTCAAATCCATGCGATACACATGATTTAGCTTCAAATACTTGCGATATAAGTGATATAGCTTCAAATACAGGCGAAACGAACGAGTTAGCTTCAAATCCATGCGATACACAAGATTTAGCTTCAAATCAATGCGATGTAGAAGGTTTAGCTTCAAATCCATGACATACACAAGATTCAGCTTCAAATCAATTCGAAGGACAAGGCTTAGATTCAAATCCATGCGATACAAATGATTTAGCTTCAAATGAATGCGAAGTAGAAGGCTTAGCTTCAAATCCATGCAAAACAAATGGTTTAGCTACAAATACTTGTGATATATACCATTTAGCTATAATTGCATGCGAAACGAACGAGTTAGCTTCAAAACCATGCGATTCACATGATGTAGCTTCAAATCAATGCGATGTAGAAGGTTTAGCTTCAAATCCACGCGAAACAAATGATTTAGCTTCAAACGCTTGGGGTATAAGTGATATAGCTTCAAATGAAGACTAATCAAACGAGTTAGCTTCAAAATCCACGCGATGCACATGATTTGGCTTCAAATCCTAGCGATATAAGTCATGTAGATTCAAATGCAGGCAAAACGAACGAGTTAGCTTGAAATCCTTGCGAAACACATGATTTAGCTGCAAATCAATGTGATGTAGAAGGTTTAGCTTCAAACCCATGCAAAACACATGATTTAGCTGCAAATCAATGCGATGTAGAAGGTTTAGCTTCAAAACAATAAGAGGTAGAAGGTTTAGCTTCAAATCAATAGAATGTAGAAGGTTTAGCGTCCAATCAATGCGATGTAGAAGGTTTAGCTTCAAATCCATACGAAACACATGATTTAGCTACAAATGAATGCGAAGTAGAAGGCTTAGCTTCAAATCCATGCAAAACAAATGGTTTAGCTACAAATACTTGTGATATACACCATTTAGCTACAATTGCATGCGAAACGAACGAGTTAGCTTCAAATCCATGCGATTCACATGATGTAGCTTCAAATCAATGCGATGTAGAAGGTTTAGCTTCATATCCATGCGATACACAAGATTTAGCTTCAAATCAATGCGATGTACTAGGTTCAGCTTCAAATACATGCGACACATATGATTTAGCTTCAAATACTTGCGATATAAGTGATATAGCTTCAAAAGCTGTAGGAACAAACGAGGTAGCTTCAATTCCACGCGATCCACATGATTTAGCTTCAAATCAATGCGATGTAGAAGGTTTAGCTTCAAATCCAAACGAAACACATGATTTTGCTTCAAATCAATTCGAAGGACAAGGCTTAGATTCAAATCCATGCGAAACAAATGATTTAGCTTCAAATGAATGCGAAGTAGTAGGCTTAGCTTCAAATCCATGCAAAACAAATGATTTAGCTTCAAACACTTGGGATATAAGTGATATAGCTTCAAATGCAGACTAATCAAACAAGTTAGCTTCAAAATCCATGCGATACACATGATTTAGATTCAAATCAATGCGATGTAGAAGGTTTAGCTTCAAATCCATACGAAACAAATGATTTAGCATCAGGTACTTCTGATATAACTGATATAGCTTCAAATGCAGGGGAAACAAACGAGTTAGCATCAAACCCATGCAAAACACATGATTTAGCTGCAAATCAATGCGATGTAGAAGGTTTAGCTTCAAAACAATAAGAGGTAGAAGGTTTAGCTTCAAATCAATAGAATGTAGAAGGTTTAGCGTCCAATCAATGCGATGTAGAAGGTTTAGCTTCAAATCCATACGAAACACATGATTTACCTTCAAATCAATTCGAAGGACAAGGCTTAGATTCAAATCCATGCGAAACAAATGATTTAGCTTCAAATCAATACGATGTAGAAGGTTTAGCTTCAAATCCATGCGATACACATGATTTAGCTTCAAATCAATGCGATGTAGTAGGTTCAGCTTCAAATCCATGCGGCACATATGATTTAGCTTTAAATACTTGCGATATAAGTGACATAGTTTCAAATGGAGGCAAAACGGACGAGTTAGCTTCAAATCCATGCGAGACACATGATTTAGCTTCAAATCAATGCGATGTAGAAGGTTTCGCTTCAAATCCATGCCATACACAAGATTTAGCTTCAAATCAATCCGATGTAGTAGGTTCAGCTTCAAATCCATGCGACACATACGATTTAGCTTCAAATACTTGCGATATAAGTGATATAGCTTCAAAAGCTGTAGGAACAAACGAGGTAGCTTCAATTCCATGCGAGACACATGATTTAGTTTCAAATCATTGCGATGTAGAAGGTTCAGCTTCAAATCCATACGAAACACATGATTTAGCTTCAAATCAATTCGAAGTACAATGCTTAGCTTCAAACACTTGTGGTGTAAGTGATATAGCTTCTAATGAAGACTAATCAAACGAGTTAGCTTCAAAATCCACGCGATACACATGATTTAGCGTCAAATACTAGCGATATACGTGATGTA
>NW_027477520.1:0-67686 GCF_051020955.1 Megalopta genalis | reverse complement strand
AACCATGATTTAGCTTCAAATCAATGCGATGTAGAAGGTTAAACTTCAAATCCATGCGAAACAAATGATTTAGCATCAGATACTTGCGATATAACTGATATAGCTTCAAATGCAGGGGAAACAAACGAGTAGCATAAAATCCATGCAAAACACATGATTTTAGCTTCAAATCAATGCGATGTAGAAGGTTTTAGCTTTCAATCCAATGCGAAACAAATGATTTAGCTTCAGATACTTGCGATATAACTGATACAGCTTCAAATGCAGGGGAAACGAACGAGTTAGCATCAAATCCATGCAAAAACAAATGATTTAGCTTCAAATCAATGCGATGTAGAAGGATAGCTTCAAATCCATGGCGAAACAAATGATTTAGCATCAGATACTTGTGATATAACTGATATAGCTTTAAATGCAGGGGAAACAAACGAGTTAGCATCAAATCCATGCAAAAAGACATGATTTAGCTTCAAATCAATGCGATGTAGAAGGATTAGCGTCAAATCCATGCGAAACAAATGATTTAGCTTCAGATACTTGCGATATAAGTGATATAGCATCAAATGCAGGCGAAACGACCGAGTTAGCTTCAAATCCATGCGAAACACATGATTTAGCTGCAAATCAATGTGATGTAGAAGGTTTAGCTTCAAAATCCATGCGAAACAAATGATTTAGCATCAGCTACTTGCGGCATAACTGATATAGCTTCAAATGCAGACGAATCAAACTAGTTAGCTTCAAAATCCATGCGAAGTAGAAGGCATTAGCTTCAAATCCATGCGAAACAAATGATTTAGGTTCAGATACTTACGATACAATGATATTGGTTCAAATGCAGGCGAAACTAACGAGTTAGCTTCAAATCCATGCGAAACACATGATTTAGCTTCAAATCAATGCGATGTAGAATGTTAAACTTCAAATCCATTGCGAAACAAATGATTTAGCATAAGATACTTGCGATATAACTGATATAGCTTCAAATGCAGGGGAAACAAACGAGTTAGCATCAAAACCATGCAAAACACATGATTTAGCTGCAAATCAATGCGATGTAAAAGGTTTAGCTTCAAATCCAAGCGAAACACATGATATAGCATCAGTTACCTGCGATATAACTGAAATAGCTTCAAATGCAGGGGAAACAAACGAGTTAGCATAAAATCCATGCAAAACACATGATTTAGCTTCAAATACAATGCGATGTAGAAGGTTTAGCTTCAAATCCATGCGAAACAAATGATTTAGCTTCAGATACTTGCGATATAACTGATACAGCTTCAAATGCAGGGAAACGAACGAGTTAGCATCAAATCCATGCAAAACACATGATTAGCTTCAAATCAATGCGATGTAGAAGGTTAGCTTCAAATCCATGCGAAAACAAATGATTTAGCATCAGATACTTGTGATATAACTGATATAGCTTTAAATGCAGGGGAAACAAACGAGGTTAGCATCAAATCCATGCAAAACACATGATTTAGCTTCAAATCAATGCGATGTAGAAGGATTAGCGTCAAATCCATGCGAAACCAAATGATTTAGCTTCAGATACTTGCGATATAAGTAGTGATATAGCATCAAATGCAGGCGGAACAACCGAGTTAGCTACAAATCCATGCGAAACACATGATTTAGCTGCAAATCAATGCGATGTAGAAGGTTTAGCTTCAAATCCATGCGGAACAAATGATTTAGCATCAGATACTTGCGATATAACTGATATAGCTTCAAATGCAGACGAATCAAACGAGTTAGCTTCAAAATCGATGCGACACACATCATTTAGCTTTAAATCCATGCGAAGTAGAAGGCTAGCTTCAAATTCATGCGAAACAAATGATTTAGGTTCAGATACTTGCGATATAAGTGATATAGCTTCAAATGCAGGAGAAACAAACGAGTTAGCATCAAAACCATGCAAAACACATGATTTAGCTGCAAATCAATGCGATGTAAAGATTAGCTTCAAATCAAGCGAAACACATGATATAGCATCAGATACTTGCGATATAACTGAAATAGCTTCAAATGCAGGGGAAACAAACGAATGAGCATCAAATCCATGCAAAACACATGATTTAGCTTCAAATCAAAGCGATGTAGAAGGTATAGCTTCAAATCCAAGCGAAACACATGATTTAGCTTCAAATCAGTGCGATGTAGAAGGTTTAGCTTCAAATCCATGCGAAACAAATGATTTAGCTTCAAACACTTGCGATATAAGTGATATAGCATCAAATGCTGGCGAAACGAACGAGTTAGCTTCAAATCCATGCGAAACACATGATTTAGCTTCAAATCAATGCGATGTAGAAGGTTAACTTCAAATCTATACGAAACAAATGATTTAGCTTCAGATACTTGCTTTATAAGTGATATAGCATCGAATGCAGGCGAAACGACCGAGTTAGCTTCAAATCCATGCGAAACACATGATTTAGCTGCAAATCAATGCGATGTAAATGATATAGTAAGTGATATAGCAGGAAATGCAGACGAATCAAACGGGGAAGCTTCAAAATCCATGCGATACATATCATTTAACTTCAAATTGATACGAAGTAGAAGGCTTAGCTTCAAATCCATGCGAAACAAATGATTTAGGTTCAGATACTTGCGATACATTGATAATGGTTCAAATGCAGGCGAAACTAACGAGTTAGCTTCAAATCCATGCGAAACACATGATTTAGCTTCAAATCAATGCGACGTAGAAGGTTAAACTTCAAATCTATACGAAACAAATGATTTAGCTTCAGATACTTGCGATATAAGTGATATAGCATCAAATGCAGGCGGAACGACCGAGTTAGCTACAAATCCATGCGAAACACATGATTTTGCTGCAAATCAATGCGATGTAGAAGGTTAGTTTCAAATCCATGCGAAACAAATGATTTAGCATCAGATACTTGCGATATAACTGATATAGCTTCAAATGCAGACGAATCAAACCAGTTAGCTTCAAAATCCATGCGAAGTAGAAGGCTTAGCTTCAAATCCATGCGAAACAAATGATTTAGGTTCAGATACTTACGATACATTGATATTGGTTCAAATGCAGGCGAAACTAACGAGTTAGCTTCAAATCCATGCGAAAACACATGATTTAGCTTCAAATCAATGCGATGTAGAAGGTTAAACTTCAAATCTATACGAAACAAATGATTTAGCTTCAGATACTTGCGATATAAGTGATATAGCATCAAATGCAGGCGGAACGACCGAGTTAGCTACAAATCCATGCGAAACACATGATTTAGCTGCAAATCAATACGATGTAGAAGGTTTTGCTTCAAATCCATTCGAAACAAATGATTTAGCATCAAACACTTGGAGTATAGGTGACATAGCTTCAAATGCAGGGGAAACAAACGAGTTAGCATCAAATCCATGCAAAACACATGATTTAGCTTCAAACAATGCGATGTAGAAGGATTAGCTTCAAATCCAAGCGAAACACATGATATAGCAGCAGATACTTGCGATATAACTGATATAGTTCAAATGCAGGGGAAACAAACGAATGAGCATCAAATCCATGCAAAACACATGATTTAGCATCAAATCAAAGCGATGTAGAAGGTATAGCTTCAAATCCAAGCGAAACACATGATTTAGCTTCAAATCGGTGCGATGTAGAAGGTTTAGCTTCAAATCCATGCGAAACAAATGATTTAGCTTCAAACACTTGCGATATAAGTGATATAGCATCACATGCTGGCGAAACGAACGAGTTAGCTTCAAATCCATGCGAAACACATGATTTAGCTGCAAATCAATGTGATGTAGAAGGTTTAGCTTCAAATCCATGCGAAACAAATGATTTAGCATCAGCTACTTGCGGCATAACTGATATAGCTTCAAATGCAGACGAATCAAACTAGTTAGCTTCAAAATCCATGCGAAGTAGAAGGCTTAGCTTCAAATCCATGCGAAACAAATGATTTAGGTTCAGATACTTACGATACATTGATATTGTTCCAAATGCAGGCGAAACTAACGAGTTAGCTTCAAATCCATGCGAAACACATGATTTAGCTTCAAATCAATGCGATGTAGAAGGTTAAACTTCAAATCCATGCGAAACAAATGATTTAGCATCAGATACTTGCGATATAACTGATATAGCTTCAAATGCAGGGGAAACAAACGAGTTAGCATAAAAATCCATGCAAAACACATGATTTAGCTTCAAATCAATGCGATGTAGAAGGTTTAGCTTCAAATCCATGCGAAACAAATGATTTAGCTTCAGATACTTGCGATATAACTGATACAGCTTCAAATGCAGGGGAAACGAACGAGTTAGCATCAAATCCATGCAAAACACATGATTTAGCTTCAAATCAATGCGATGTAGAAGGATAGCTTCAAATCCATGCGAAACAAATGATTTAGCATCAGATACTTGTGATATAACTGATATAGCTTTAAATGCAGGGGAAACAAACGAGTTAGCATCAAATCCATGCAAAAGACATGATTTAGCTTCAAATCAATGCGATGTAGAAGGATTAGCGTCAAATCCATGCGAAACAAATGATGTAGCTTCAGATACTTGCGATATAAGTGATATAGCATCAAATGCAGGCGAAACGACCGAGTTAGCTTCAAATCCATGCGAAACACATGATTTAGCTGCAAATCAATGTGATGTAGAAGGTTTAGCTTCAAATCCATGCGAAACAAATGATTTAGCATCAGCTACTTGCGGCATAACTGATATAGCTTCAAATGCAGACGAATCAAACTAGTTAGCTTCAAAATCCATGCGAAGTAGAAGGCTTAGCTTCAAATCCATGCGAAACAAATGATTTAGGTTCAGATACTTACGATACATTGATATTGGTTCAAATGCAGGCGAAACTAACGAGTTAGCTTCAAATCCATGCGAAACACATGATTTAGCTTCAAATCAATGCGATGTAGATGTTAAACTTCAAATCCATGCGAAACAAATGATTTAGCATAAGATACTTGCGATATAACTGATATAGCTTCAAATGCAGGGGAAACAAACGAGTTAGCATCAAAACCATGCAAAACACATGATTTAGCTGCAAATCAATGCGATGTAAAAGGTTTAGCTTCAAATCCAAGCGAAACACATGATATAGCATCAGATACCTGCGATATAACTGAAATAGCTTCAAATGCAGGGGAAACAAACGAGTTAGCATAAAATCCATGCAAAACACATGATTTAGCTTCAAATCAATGCGATGTAGAAGGTTTAGCTTCAAATCCATGCGAAACAAATGATTTAGCTTCAGATACTTGCGATATAACTGATACAGCTTCAAATGCAGGGAAACGAACGAGTTAGCATCAAATCCATGCAAAACACATGATTTAGCTTCAAATCAATGCGATGTAGAAGGTTAGCTTCAAATCCATGCGAAACAAATGATTTAGCATCAGATACTTGTGATATAACTGATATAGCTTTAAATGCAGGGGAAACAAACGAGTTAGCATCAAATCCATGCAAAACACATGATTTAGCTTCAAATCAATGCGATGTTGAAGGATTAGCGTCAAATCCATGCGAAACAAATGATTTAGCTTCAGATACTTGCGATATAAGTGATATAGCATCAAATGCAGGCGGAACAACCGAGTTAGCTACAAATCCATGCGAAACACATGATTTAGCTGCAAATCAATGCGATGTAGAAGGTTTAGCTTCAAATCCATGCGGAACAAATGATTTAGCATCAGATACTTGCGATATAACTGATATAGCTTCAAATGCAGACGAATCAAACGAGTTAGCTTCAAAATCGATGCGACACACATCATTTAGCTTTAAATCCATGCGAAGTAGAAGGCTTAGCTTCAAATTCATGCGAAACAAATGATTTAGGTTCAGATACTTGCGATATAAGTGATATAGCTTCAAATGCAGGAGAAACAAACGTAGTTAGCATCAAAACCATGCAAAACACATGATTTAGCTGCAAATCAATGCGATGTAAAGATTAGCTTCAAATCCAAGCGAAACACATGATATAGCATCAGATACTTGCGATATAACTGAAATAGCTTCAAATGCAGGGGAAACAAACGAATGAGCATCAAATCCATGCAAAACACATGATTTAGCTTCAAATCAAAGCGATGTAGAAGGTATAGCTTCAAATCCAAGCGAAACACATGATTTAGCTTCAAATCAGTGCGATGTAGAAGGTTAGCTTCAAATCCATGCGAAACAAATGATTTAGCTTCAAACACTTGCGATATAAGTGATATAGCATCAAATGCTGGCGAAACGAACGAGTTAGCTTCAAATCCATGCGAAACACATGATTTAGCTTCAAATCAATGCGATGTAGAAGGTTAAACTTCAAATCTATACGAAACAAATGATTTAGCTTCAGATACTTGCTTTATAAGTGATATAGCATCGAATGCAGGCGAAACGACCGAGTTAGCTTCAAATCCATGCGAAACACATGATTTAGCTGCAAATCAATGCGATGTAAATGATATAGTAAGTGATATAGCAGAAATGCAGACGAATCAAACGGGGAAGCTTCAAAATCCATGCGATACATATCATTTAACTTCAAATTGATACGAAGTAGAAGGCTTAGCTTCAAATCCATGCGAAACAAATGATTTAGGTTCAGATACTTGCGATACATTGCTATTGCTTCAAATGCAGGCGAAACTAACGAGTTAGCTTCAAATCCATGCGAAACACATGATTTAGCTGACAGATACTTGCGATATAAGTGATATAGCATCAAATGCAGGCGAAACGACCGAGTTAGCTTCAAATCCATGCGAAACTCATGATTTAGCTGCAAATCAATGTGATGTAGAAGGTTTAGCTTCAAATCCATGCGAAACAAATGATTTAGCATCAGCTACTTGCGACATAACTGATATAGCTTCAAATGCAGACGAATCAAACTAGTTAGCTTCAAAATCCATGCGAAGTAGAAGGCTTAGCTTCAAATCCATGCGAAACAAATGATTTAGGTTCAGATACTTACGATACATTGATATTGTTCAAATGCAGGCGAAACTAACGAGTTAGCTTCAAATCCATGCGAAACACATGATTTAGCTTCAAATCAATGCGATGTAGAAGGTTAAACTTCAAATCCATGCGAAACAAATGATTTAGCATCAGATACTTGCGATATAACTGATATAGCTTCAAATGCAGGGGAAACAAACGAGTTAGCATAAAATCCATGCAAAACACATGATTTAGCTTCAAATCAATGCGATGTAGAAGGTTTAGCTTCAAATCCATGCGAAACAAATGATTTAGCTTCAGATACTTGCGATATAACTGATACAGCTTCAAATGCAGGGGAAACGAACGAGTTAGCATCAAATCCATGCAAAACACATGATTTAGCTTCAAATCAATGCGATGTAGAAGGTTAGCTTCAATTCCATGCGAAACAAATGATTTAGCATCAGATACTTTTGATATAACTGATATAGCTTCAAATGCAGGGGAAACAAATGAGTTAGCATCAAATCCATGCAAAACACATGATTTAGCTTCAAATCAAAGTGATGTAAATGATATAGTAAGTGATATAGCAGGAAATGCAGACGAATCAAACGGGGAAGCTTCAAAACCCATGCGATACATATCATTTAACTTCAAATCGATACGAAGTAGAAGGCTTAGCTTCAAATCCATGCGAAACAAATGATTTAGGTTCAGATACTTACGATACATTGATATTGGTTCAAATGCAGGCGAAACGAACGAGTTAGCTTCAAATCCAAGCGAAACACATGATTTAGCATCAGATACTTGCGATATAACTGAAATAGCTTCAATTGCAGGGGAAACAAACGAGTTAGCATCAAATCCATGCAGAACACATGATTTAGCTTCAAATCAAAGCGATGTAGAAGGTATAGCATCAAATCCATGCAAAACACATGATTTAGCTTCAAATCAATGCGATGTAGAAAGTTTAGCTTCAAATCCAAGCGAAACACATGATTTAACTTCAAATCAATGCGATGTAGAAGGTTTAGCGTCAAATCCAGGCGAAACAAATGATTTTAGCATCAAACACTTGGGATATAGAGTGATATAGCCTCAAATGCAGACGAATCAAACGAGTTAGCTTCAAAATCCATGCCATTCACATCATTTAGCTTTAAATCCATGCGAAATAGAAGGCTTAGCTTCAAATCCATGCGAAACAAATGATTTAGCTTCGAATCAATACGATGTAGAAGGTTTAGCTTCAAACCATGCGAAACAAATGATTTAGCTTCAGATACTTGCGATGTAACTGAAATAGCTTCAAATGCAGGGGAATCAAACGAGTTAGCATCAAATCCATGCAGAACACATGATTTAGCTTCAAATCAAAGCGATGTAGAAGGTATAGCATCAAATCCAAGCAAAACACATGATTTAGATTGAAATCAATGCGATGTAGAAAGTTTAGCTTCAAATCCAAGCGAAACACATGATTTAACTTCAAATCAATGCGATGCAGAAGGTTTAGCGTCAAATCCAGGCGAAACAAATGATTTAGCATCAAACACTTGGGATATAAGTGATATAGCTTCAAATGCAGACGAATCGAACGAGTTAGCTTCAAAATCCATGCCATACACAGCATTTAGCTTTAAATCCATGCGAAATAGAAGGCTTAGCTTCAAATCCATGCGAAACAAATGATTTAGCTTCGAATCAATACGATGTAGAAGGTTTAGCTTCAAACCATGCGAAACAAATGATTTAGCTTCAGATACTTGCGATATAAGTGATATAGCATCAAATGTAGACGAATCAAACTAGTTAGCTTCAAAATCCATGCGAAGTAGAAGGCTTAGCTTCAAATCCATGCGAAACAAATGATTTAGGTTCAGATACTTACGATACATTGATATTTGTTCAAATGCAGGCGAAACTAACGAGTTAGCATCAAATCCATGCAAAACACATGATTTAGCTTCAAATCAATGCGATGTAAAAGGTTTAGCTTCAAATCCAAGCGAAACAAATGATTTAGCAGCAGATACTTGCGATATAACTGATATAGCTTCAAATGCAGACGAATCAAACGAGTTAGCTTCAAAATCCATGCGATACACATCATTTAGCTTTAAATCCATGCGAAGTAAAAGGCTTAGCATCAAATCCATGCGAAGCAAATGATTTAGCATCAGATACTTGCGATATAACTGATATAGTTTCAAATGCAGTGGAAACAAACGAGTCAGCATCAAATCCATGCAAAACACATGATTTAGCTTCAAATCAAAGCGATGTAAATTATATAGTAAGTGATATAGCAGGAAATGCAGACGAATCAAACGGGGAAGCTTCAAAACCCATGCGATACATATCATTTAACTTCAAATCGATACGAAGTAGAAGGCTTAGCTTCAAATCCATGCGAAACAAATGATTTAGGTTCAGATACTTACGATACATTGATATTGGTTCAAATGCAGGCGAAACTCACGAGTTAGCTTCAAATCCATGCGAAACACATGATTTATCTTCAAATCAATGCGATGTAGAAGGTTAAACTTCAAATCTATACGAAACAAATGATTTACCTTCAGATACTTGCGATATAAGTGATATAGCATCAAATGCAGGCGAAACAAACGAGTTAGCATCAAATCCATGCGAAACACATGATTTAGCTGCAAATCAATGCGATGTAGAAGGATTAGCTTCAAATCCATGCGAAACAAATGATTTAGCATCAGATACCTGCGATATAACTGATATAGCTTCAAATGCAGACGAATCAAACGAGTTAGCTTCAAAATCGATGCGACACACATGATTTAGCTTTAAATCCATGCGAAGTAGAAGGCTTAGCTTCAAATTCATGCGAAACAAATGATTTAGGTTCAGATACTTGCGATATAAGTGATATAGCTTCAAATGCAGGAGAAACAAACGAGTTAGCATCAAATCCATGCAAAAAACATGATTTAGTTTCGAATCAATGCGACGTTGACGGTTTAGCTTCAAATCCAATCGAAACATATGATTTAGCTTCAAATCAATGCGATGTAGAAGGTTTTGCTTCAAATCCATTCGAAACAAATGATTTAGCATCAATCACTTGGGGTATAAGTGACATAGCTTTAAATGCAGAGGAAACAAACGAGTTAGCATCAAATCCATGCAAAACACATGATTTAGCTTCAAATCAATGCGATGTAGAAGGATTAGCGTCAAATCCATGCGAAACAAATGATTTAGCAGCAGATACTTGCGATATAACTGATATAGCTTCAAATGCAGACGAATCAAACGAGTTAGCTTCAAAATCCATGCGATACACATCATTTAGCTTTAAATCCATGCGAAGTAAAAGGCTTAGCATCAAATCCATGCGAAGCAAATGATTTAGCATCAGATACTTGCGATATAACTGATATAGTTTCAAATGCAGTGGAAACAAACGAGTCAGCATCAAATCCATGCAAAACACATGATTTAGCTTCAAATCAAAGCGATGTAAATTATATAGTAAGTGATATAGCAGGAAATGCAGACGAATCAAACGGGGAAGCTTCAAAACCCATGCGATACATATCATTTAACTTCAAATCGATGCGAAGTAGAAGGCTTAGCTTCAAATTCATGCGAAACAAATGATTTAGGTTCAGATACTTGCGATGTAAGTGATATAGCTTCAAATGCAGGAGAAACAAACGAGTTAGCATCAAATCCATGCAAAAAACATGATTTAGTTTCGAATCAATGCGACGTTGACGGTTTAGCTTCAAATCCAATCGAAACATATGATTTAGCTTCAAATCAATGCGATGTAGAAGGTTTTGCTTCAAATCCATTCGAAACAAATGATTTAGCATCAATCACTTGGGGTATAAGTGACATAGCTTTAAATGCAGAGGAAACAAACGAGTTAGCATCAAATCCATGCAAAACACATGATTTAGCTTCAAATCAATGCGATGTAGAAGGATTAGCGTCAAATCCATGCGAAACAAATGATTTAGCAGCAGATACTTGCGATATAACTGATATAGCTTCAAATGCTGGGGGAACAAACGAGTTAGCATCAAATCCATGCAAAACACATGATTTAGCTTCAAATCAATGCGATGTAGAAGGTTTAGCTTCAAGTCCATGCGAAACAAATGATTTAGCATAAGATACTTGCGATATAACTGATATAGCTTCAAATGCAGGGGAGACAAACGAGTTAGCATCAAAACCATGCAAAACACATGATTTAGCTGCAAATCAATGCGATGTAAAAGGTTTAGCTTCAAATCCAAGCGAAACACATGATATAGCATCAGATACTTGCGATATAACTGAAATAGCTTCAAATGCAGGGGAAACAAACGAATGAGCATCAAATCCATGCAAAACACATGATTTAGCTTCAAATCAAAGCGATGTAGAAGGTATAGCTTCAAATCCAAGCGAAACACATGATTTAGCATCAGATACTTGCGATATAACTGATATAGTTTCAAATGCAGTGGAAACAAACGAGTCAGCATCAAATCCATGCAAAACACATGATTTAGCTTCAAATCAAAGCGATGTAAATGATATAGTAAGTGATATAGCAGGAAATGCAGACGAATCAAACGGGGAAGCTTCAAAACCCATGCGATACATATCATTTAACTTCAAATCGATACGAAGTAGAAGGCTTAGCTTCAAATCCATGCGAAACAAATGATTTAGGTTCAGATACTTACGATACATTGATATTGGTTCAAATGCAGGCGAAACTCACGAGTTAGCTTCAAATCCATGCGAAACACATGATTTATCTTCAAATCAATGCGATGTAGAAGGTTAAACTTCAAATCTATACCAAACAAATGATTTACCTTCAGATACTTGCGATATAAGTGATATAGCATCAAATGCAGGCGAAACAAACGAGTTAGCATCAAATCCATGCGAAACACATGATTTAGCTGCAAATCAATGCGATGTAGAAGGTTTAGCTTCAAATCCATGCGAAACAAATGATTTAGCATCAGATACTTGCGATATAACTGATATAGCTTCAAATGCAGACGAATCAAACGAGTTAGCTTCAAAATCGATGCGACACACATGATTTAGCTTTAAATCCATGCGAAGTAGAAGGCTTAGCTTCAAATTCATGCGAAACAAATGGTTTAGGTTCAGATACTTGCGATATAAGTGATATAGCTTCAAATGCAGGAGAAACAAACGAGTTAGCATCAAATCCATGCAAAAAACATGATTTAGTTTCGAATCAATGCGACCTTGACGGTTTAGCTTCAAATCCAATCGAAACACATGATATAGCATCAGATACTTGCGATATAACTGAAATAGCTTCAAATGCAGGGGAAACAAACGAATGAGCATCAAATCCATGCAAAACACATGATTTAGCTTCAAATCAAAGCGATGTAGAAGGTATAGCTTCAAATCCAAGCGAAACACATGATTTAGCTTCAAATCAGTGCGATGTAGAAGGTTTAGCTTCAAATCCATGCGAAACAAATGATTTAGCTTCAAACACTTGCGATATAAGTGATATAGCATCAAATGCAGGCGAAACGAACGAGTTAGCTTCAAATCCATGCGAATTAGAAGGCTATGCTTCAAGTCCATGCGAAACAAATGATTTAGCATCAGTTACTTGCGATATATCTGAAATAGCTTCAAATGCAGGGGAAACAAACGAGTTAGCATCAAATCCATGCAGAACACATGATTTAGCTTCAAATCAAAGCGATGTAGAAGGTATAGCTTCAAATGCAAGCGAAACACATGATTTAGCTTCAAATCAATGCGATGTAGAAGGTTTAGCTTAAAATTCATGCGAAACAAATGATTTAGCATCAGATACTTGAGATATAACCGATATTGCTTCAAATGCAGACGAATTAAACGAGTTAGCTTCAAAATCCATGCGGTACACATCATTTAGCTTCAAATCAATACGATGTAGAAGCTTTAGCTTCAAATCCATGCGAAACAAATGATTTAGCATCAGATACTAGCGATGTAACTGAAATAGCTTCAAATGCAGGGGAAACAAACGAGTTAGCATCAAATCTATATGAAACACATGATTCAGCTTCAAATCAGTGCGATGTAGAAGGTTTAGCTTCAAATCTGAGTGAAACAAATGATTAAGCTTCAATACAATGCGATGTAAAAGGATTAGCTTCAAATCCATGCGACACAAATGATTGAGCATCAAACACTTGGGATATAGGTGATATAACTTCAGCTGCAGACGAAAGAATCGAGTTAGATTCAAATCCATGCGAAACAAATGATTTATCTTCAAACACTTGGGATATAAGTGATATAGCTTCACATGCAGTCGAAACAAACGAGTTTGCTTCAAAATCCGTGCGATACACATGTTTTAGCTTCAAATCAATGCGATGTAGAAGGTTTAGCTTCAAATCCAAGCGAAACACATGATTTAACTTCAAATCAATGCGCTGTACAAGGTTTAGCTTCAAATCCATGCGAAACAAATGATTTAGATTCAAACACTGGGGATATAAGTGATATAGCTTCTAATGCAGTCGAAACAAACGAGTTAGCTTCAAATCCAAGCGCAACACATGACTTAGCTACAAATCAATGCGATATAGAAGGTTTAGATTCAAATTCATGCGAAAGAAATGATTTAGCATAAGATACTTGCGATATAAGTGATATAGCTTCAAATGCAAACGAATCAATCGAGTTAGCTTCAAAATCCATGCGATACACATGATTTAGCTTCAAATCAATTCGAAGTAGAATGCTTAGCTTCAAATCCATGTGGAACAAATGATTTAGCTTCAGATAATTGCGATATAAGTGACATAGGTTCAAATGCAGACGGAACAAACGAGTTAGCTTCAAATCCATGCAAAACACATGATTGAGCTGCAAATCAATGCTATGTAGAAGGTTTAGCTCCAAATCCATGCGACACAAACGATTTAGCTTCAGATACTTGCGATATAAGTGATATAGCTTCAAATTCAAGGGAAACAAACGAGTTAGCTTCAAATCCATGCGAAACAAATCATTTAGCTTCAAACACTTGGGATATAAGTGATATAGCTTCAAATGCAGTCGATACGAACGAGTTAGTTTCAAATCCATGCAAAACACATGATTGTGCTTCAAATCAATGCTATGTAGAAGGTTTAGCTCCAAATCCATGCGACACAAACGATTTAGCTTCAGATACTTGCGATATAAGTGATATAGCTTCAAAGGCAGACGAATCAATCGAGTTAGCTTCAGCATCCATGCGATACACATGATTTAGCTTCAAATCAATGCTATGTAGAAGGTTTAGCTTCAAATCCATGAGACACAAATGATTTAACTTCAGAGACTTGCGATATAATTGATACAGCAACAAATGCAGCCGAACTAAACGAGTTAGCTCCAAATCCATGCGAAACGCATGATTTAGCTTTTAACCAAAGCGAAGTAGAAGTCTTAGCTTCAAATCCATGCGAAACAAATGATTTATCTTCAAACACTTGGGATTTAAGTGATATATCTTCAAATGCAGACGAAACAAACGAGTTAGCTTCCAATCCAAGCGAATCACATGATTTAGCTTCAAATCAATGCGATGTAGAAAGTTTAGCTTCAATTCCATGCGAAACACATGATTTAGCAACAAATCAATGCGAAGTATAAGGTTTAGCTTCAAATCCATCCGAAACACATGAATTAGCTTCAAACCCATGCGAAACACATGATTTAGCTCCAAATCAATGCTATGTAGACGGTTTAGCTTCAAATCCATGAGACACAAATGATTTAGCTTCAGATACTTGCGATATAAGTGATACAGCTTCAAATGCAGACGAAATAAACGAGTTAGCTTCCAATCCAAGCGAAACACAAGATTTAGCTTTAAATCAATGCGATGTAGAAGGTTTAGCTTCAAATCCATGCGAAACAAATGATTTAGCTTCAAACACTTGGGATATAAGTGATATGGCTTCAAATGCAGACGAAACCAACGAGTTAGCTTCCAATCCAAGCGAATCACATGATTTAGAATTCAAATCAATGCCATGTAGAAGGTTTAGCTTCAAATCCATGCGAAACAAATGATTTAGCTGCAGACACTTGGGATATAAGTGATATAGCTTCAAATGCTGACTGAAACAAACGAGTTAGCTTCATATCCAAGCGAAACACATGATTTAGCTGCAAATCAATGCTATGTAGAAGGTTTAGCTTCAAATCGATGAGACACAAATGATTTAGCTTCAGATACTTGCGATATAAGTGATACAGTTACAAATGCAGCCGAACTAAACGAGTTAGCTCCAAATCCATGCAAAACACATGACTTAGCTTCAAATCAATGCGACGTAGAAGGCTTAGCTTCAAATCCAAGCGAAACACATGATTTAGCATCAGATACTTGCGATATAACTGAAATAGCTTCAATTGCAGGGGAAACAAACGAGTTAGCATCAAATCCATGCAGAACACATGATTTAGCTTCAAATCAATGCGATGTAGAAAGTTTTGCTTCAAATCCAAGCGAAACACATGATTTAACTTCAAATCAATGCGATGTAGAAGGTTTAGCGTCAAATCCAGGCGAAACAAATGATTTAGCATCAAACACTTGGGATATAAGTGATATAGCCTCAAATGCAGACGAATCAAACGAGTTAGCTTCAAAATCCATGCCATTCACATCATTTAGCTTTAAATCCATGCGAAATAGAAGGCTTAGCTGCAAATCCATGCGAAACAAATGATTTAGCTTCGAATCAATACGATGTAGAAGGTTTAGCTTCAAACCATGCGAAACAAATGATTTAGCTTCAGATACTTGCGATGTAACTGAAATAGCTTCAAATGCAGGGGAATCAAACGAGTTAGCATCAAATCCATGCAGAACACATGATTTAGCTTCAAATCAAAGCGATGTAGAAGGTATAGCATCAAATCCATGCGAAACAAATGATTTAGCATCAGATACTAGCGATGTAACTGAAATAGCTTCAAATGCAGGGGAAACAAACGAGTTAGCATCAAATCTATATGAAACACATGATTCAGCTTCAAATCAATGCGATGTAGAAGGTTTAGCTTCAAATCTGAGTGAAACAAATGATTAAGCTTCAATACAATGCGATGTAAAAGGATTAGCTTCAAATCCATGCGACACAAATGATTGAGCATCAAACACTTGGGATATAGGTGATATAGCTTCAGCTGCAGACGAAAGAATCGAGTTAGATTCAAATCCATGCGAAACAAATGATTTATCTTCAAACACTTGGGATATAAGTGATATAGCTTCACATGCAGTCGAAACAAACGAGTTAACTTCAAATCCATGCAAAACACATGATTAAGCTTCAAATCAATGCGATGTAGAAAGTTTAGCTTCAAATCCATGCGAAACACATGATTTAGCAACAAATCAATGCGAAGTATAAGGTTTAGCTTCAAATCCATCCGAAACACATGAATTAGCTTCAAACCCATGCGAAACACATGATTTAGCTCCAAATCAATGCTATGTAGACGGTTTAGCTTCAAATCCATGAGACACAAATGATTTAGCTTCAGATACTTGCGATATAAGTGATACAGCTTCAAATGCAGACGAAACCAACGAGTTAGCTTCCAATCCAAGCGAATCACATGATTTAGAATTCAAATCAATGCGATGTAGAAGGTTTAGCTTCAAATCCATGCGAAACAAATGATTTAGCTGCAAACACTTGGGATATAAGTGATATAGCTTCAAATGCTGACTGAAACAAACGAGTTAGCTTCATGTCCAAGCGAAACACATGATTTAGCTGCAAATCAATGCTATGTAGAAGGTTTAGCTTCAAATCGATGAGACACAAATGATTTAGCTTCAGATACTTGCGATATAAGTGATACAGTTACAAATGAAGCCGAACTAAACGAGTTAGCTCCAAATCCATGCAAAACACATGACTTAGCTTCAAATCAATGCGAGGTAGAAGGTTTAGCTTCAAATCCAAGCGAAACACATGATTTAGCATCAGATACTTGCGATATAACTGAAATAGCTTCAATTGCAGGGGAAACAAACGAGTTAGCATCAAATCCATGCAGAACACATGATTTAGCTTCAAATCAAAGCGATATAGAAGGTATAGCATCAAATCCATGCAAAACACATGATTTAGCTTCAAATCAATGCGATGTAGAAAGTTTAGCTTCAAATCCAAGCGAAACACATGATTTAACTTCAAATCAATGCGATGTAGAAGGTTTAGCGTCAAATCCAGGCGAAACAAATGATTTAGCATCAAACACTTGGGATATAAGTGATATAGCCTCAAATGCAGACGAATCAAACGAGTTAGCTTCAAAATCCATGCCGTTCACATCATTTAGCTTTAAATCCATGCGAAATAGAAGGCTTAGCTTCAAATCCATGCGAAACAAATGATTTAGCTTCGAATCAATACGATGTGGAAGGTTTAGCTTCAAACCATGCGAAACAAATGATTTAGCTTCAGATACTTGCGATGTAACTGAAATAGCTTCAAATGCAGGGGAATCAAACGAGTTAGCATCAAATCCATGCAGAACACATGATTTAACTTCAAATCAAAGCGATGTAGAAGGTATAGCATCAAATCCATGCAAAACACATGATTTAGATTGAAATCAATGCGATGTAGAAAGTTTAGCTTCAAATCCAAGCGAAACACATGATTTAACTTCAAATCAATGCGATGTAGAAGGTTTAGCGTCAAATCCAGGCGAAACAAATGATTTAGCATCAAACACTTGGGATATAAGTGATATAGCTTCAAATGCAGACGAATCAAACGAGTTAGCTTCAAAATCCATGCCATTCACATCATTTAGCTTTAAATCCATGCGAATTAGAAGGCTATGCTTCAAGTCCATGCGAAACAAATGATTTAGCATCAGTTACTTGCGATATAACTGAAATAGCTTCAAATGCAGGGGAAACAAACGAGTTAGCATCACATCCATGCAGAACACATGATTTAGCTTCAAATCAAAGCGATGTAGAAGGTATAGCTTAAAATTCATGCGAAACAAATGATTTAGCATCAGATACTTGAGATATAACTGATATTGCTTCAAATGCAGACGAATCAAACGAGTTAGCTTCAAAATCCATGCGGTACACATCATTTAGCTTGAAATCAATACGATGTAGAAGGTATAGCATCAAATCCATGCAAAACACATGATTTAGCTTCAAATCAATGCGATGTAGAAAGTTTAGATTCAAATCCAAGCGAAACACATGATTTAACTTCAAATCAATGCGATGTAGAAGGTTTAGCGTCAAATCCAGGCGAAACAAATGATTTAGCATCAAACACTTGGGATATAAGTGATATAGCTTCAAATGCAGACGAATCAAACGAGTTAGCTTCAAAATCCATGCCATTCACATCATTTAGCTTTAAATCCATGCGAAATAGAAGGCTTAGCTTCAAATCCATGCGAAACAAATGATTTAGCTTCGAATCAATACGATGTAGAAGGTTTAGCTTCAAACCATGCGAAACAAATGATTTAGCTTCAGATACTTGCGATATAAGTGATATAGCATCAAATGCAGACGAATCAAACGAGTTAGCTTCAAAATCGATGCGGTACACATCATTTAGCTTTAAATCCATGCGAATTAGAAGGCTATGCTTCAAGTCCATGCGAAACAAATGATTTAGCATCAGTTAGTTGCGATATAACTGAAATAGCTTCAAACGCAGGGGAAACAAACGAGTTAGCATCAAATCCATGCAGAACACATGATTTAGCTTCAAATCAAAGCGATGTAGAAGGTATAGCTTCAAATGCAAGCGAAACACATGATTTAGCTTCAAATCAATGCGATGTAGAAGGTTTAGCTTAAAATTCATGCGAAACAAATGATTTAGCATCAGATACTTGAGATATAACTGATATTGCTTCAAATGCAGACGAATTAAACGAGTTAGCTTCAAAATCCATGCGGTACACATCATTTAGCTTCAAATCAATACGATGTAGAAGGTTTAGCTTCAAATCCATGCGAAACAAATGATTTAGCATCAGATACTAGCGATGTAACTGAAATAGCTTCAAATGCAGGGGAAACAAACGAGTTAGCATCAAATCTATATGAAACACATGATTCAGCTTCAAATCAATGCGATGTAGAAGGTTTAGATTCAAATCTGAGTGAAACAAATGATTAAGCTTCAATACAATGCGATGTAAAAGGATTAGCTTCAAATCCATGCGACACAAATGATTGAGCATCAAACACTTGGGATATAGGTGATATAGCTTCAGCTGCAGACGAAACAAACGTGTTAGTTTCAAGTCCATGCGAAACACAAGATTCAGCTGCAAATCAATGCTATGTAGAAGGTTTAGCTTCAAATCCATGGGACACAAATGATTTAGCTTCAGATACTTGCGATATAAGTGATACAGCTACAAATGCAGACGAAATAAACGAGTTAGCTTCAAATCTATGCGAAACTCATGATTTTGCTGCAAAGCAATGCTATGTAGAAGGTTTAGCTTCAAATCCATGCGAAGCAAATGATTGAGCTTCAAACACTTGGGATATATGTGATATAGCTTCAAATCCATGCGAAACAAATGATTTAGCTTCAAACACTTGGGATATAAGTGATATAGCTTCACATGCAGTCGAAACAAACGAGTTAACTTCAAATCCATGCAAAACACATGATTAAGCTTCAAATCAATGCGATGTAGAAAGTTTAGCTTCAAATCCATGCGAAACAAATGATTTAGATTCAAACACTTGGGATGTAAGTGATATAGCTTCAAATTCAGACGAAACAAACGAGTTTGCTTCAAAATCCGTGCGATACACATGTTTTAGCTTCAAATCAATGCGATGTAGAAGGTTTAGCTTCAAATCCAAGCGAAACACATGATTTAACTTCAAATCAATGCGCTGTACAAGGTTTAGCTTCAAATCCATGCGAAACAAATGATTTAGCTGCAAACACTTGGGATATAAGTGATATAGCTTCTAATGCAGTCGAAACAAACGAGTTAGCTTCAAATCCAAGCGCAACACATGACTTAACAACAAATCAATGCGATATAGAAGGTTTAGCTTCAAATTCATGCGAAAGAAATGATTTAGCATAAGATACTTGCGATATAAGTGATATAGCTTCAAATGCAAACGAATCAATCGAGTTAGCTTCAAAATCCATGCGATACACATGATTTAGCTTCAAATCAATTCGAAGTAGAATGCTTAGCTTCAAATCCATGCGGAACAAATGATTTAGCTTCAGATAATTGCGATATAAGTGACATAGGTTCAAATGCAGACGGAACAAACGAGTTAGCTTCAAATCCATGCAAAACACATGATTGAGCTGCAAATCAATACTATGTAGAAGGTTTAGCTCAAAATCCATGCGACACAAACGATTTAGCTTCAGATACTTGCGATATAAGTGATATAGCTTCAAATTCAAGGGAAACAAACGAGTTAGCTTCAAATCCATGCGAAACAAATCATTTAGCTTCAAATACTTGCGGTATATGTGATATAGCTTCAATTGCAGACAATACAAACGAGTTAGCTTCAAATCCATGCAAACCACATGATTTTCCTTCAAATACTTGCGGTATAAGTGATATAGCTTCAATTGCAGACGAAAGAATCGAGTTAGATTCAAATCCATGCGAAACAAATGATTTATCTTCAAACACTTGGGATATACGTGATATAGCTTCACATGCAGTCGAAACAAACGAGTTAACTTCAAATCCATGCAAAACACATGATTAAGCTTCAAATCAATGCGATGTAGAAAGTTTAGCTTCAAATCCATGCGAAACAAATGATTTAGATTCAAACACTTGGGATGTAAGTGATATAGCTTCAAATTCAGACGAAACAAACGAGTTTGCTTCAAAATCCGTGCGATACACATGTTTTAGCTTCAACTCAATGCGATGTAGAAGGTTTAGCTTCAAATCCAAGCGAAACGCATGATTTAACTTCAAATCAATGCGCTGTACAAGGTTTAGCTTCAAATCCATGCGAAACAGTTGATTTAGCTGCAAACACTTGGGATATAAGTGATATAGCTTCTAATGCAGTCGAAACAAACGAGTTAGCTTCAAATCCAAGCGCAACACATGACTTAGCTACAAATCAATGCGATATAGAAGGATTAGCTTCAAATTCATGCGAAAGAAATGATTTAGCATAAGATACTTGCGATATAAGTGATATAGCTTCAAATGCAAACGAATCAATCGAGTTAGCTTCAAATCCATGCGGAACAAATGATTTAGCTTCAGATAATTGCGATATAAGTGACATAGGTTCAAATGCAGACGGAACAAACGAGTTAGCTTCAAATCCATGCAAAACACATGATTGAGCTGCAAATCAATGCTATGTAGAAGGTTTAGCTCCAAATCCATGCGACACAAACGATTTAGCTTCAGATACTTGCGATATAAGTGATATAGCTTCAAATTCAAGGGAAACAAACGAGTTAGCTTCAAATCCATGCGAAACAAATCATTTAGCTTCAAACACTTGGGATATAAGTGATATAGCTTCAAATGCAGTCGATACGAACGAGTTAGTTTCAAATCCATGCAAAACACATGATTGTGCTTCAAATCAATGCTATGTAGAAGGTTTAGCTCCAAATCCATGCGACACAAACGATTTAGCTTCAGAGACTTGCGATATAATTGATACAGCAACAAATGCAGCCGAACTAAACGAGTTAGCTCCAAATCCATGCGAAACGCATGATTTAGCTTTTAACCAAAGCGAAGTAGAAGTCTTAGCTTCAAATCCATGCGAAACAAATGATTTATCTTCAAACACTTGGGATTTAAGTGATATATCTTCAAATGCAGACGAAACAAACGAGTTAGCTTCCAATCCAAGCGAATCACATGATTTAGCTTCAAATCAATGCGATGTAGAAAGTTTAGCTTCAATTCCACGCGAAACACATGATTTAGCAACAAATCAATGCGAAGTATAAGGTTTAGCTTCAAATCCATCCGAAACACATGAATTAGCATCAAACCCATGCGAAACACATGATTTAGCTCCAAATCAATGCTATGTAGACGGTTTAGCTTCAAATCCATGAGACACAAATGATTTAGCTTCAGATACTTGCGATATAAGTGATACAGCTTCAAATGCAGACGAAATAAACGAGTTAGCTTCCAATCCAAGCGAAACACATGATTTAGCTTTAAATCAATGCGATGTAGAAGGTTTAGCTTCAAATCCATGCGAAACAAATGATTTAGCTTCAAACACTTGGGATATAAGTGATATGGCTTCAAATGCAGACGAAACCAACGAGTTAGCTTCCAATCCAAGCGAATCACATGATTTAGAATTCAAATCAATGCGATGTAGAAGGTTTAGCTTCAAATCCATGCGAAACAAATGATTTAGCTGCAAACACTTGGGATATAAGTGATATAGCTTCAAATGCAGACTCAAACAAACGAGTTAGCTTCATATCCAAGCGAAACACATGATTTAGCTGCAAATCAATGCTATGTAGAAGGTTTAGCTTCAAATCGATGAGACACAAATGATTTAGCTTCAGATACTTGCGATATAAGTGATACAGTTACAAATGCAGCCGAACTAAACGAGTTAGCTCCAAATCCATGCAAAACACATGACTTAGCTTCAAATCAATGCGACGGAGAAGGTTTAGCTTCAAATCCAAGCGAAACACATGATTTAGCATCAGATACTTGCGATATAACTGAAATAGCTTCAATTGCAGGGGAAACAAACGAGTTAGCATCAAATCCATGCAGAACACATGATTTAGCTTCAAATCAAAGCGATGTAGAAGGTATAGCATCAAATCCATGCAAAACACATGATTTAGCTTCAAATCAATGCGATGTAGAAATTTTAGCTTCAAATCCAAGCGAAACACATGATTAAACTTCAAATCAATGCGATGTAGAAGGTTTAGCGTCAAATCCAGGCGAAACAAATGATTTAGCATCAAACACTTGGGATATAAGTGATATAGCCTCAAATGCAGACGAATCAAACGAGTTAGCTTCAAAATCCATGCCATTCACATCATTTAGCTTTAAATCCATGCGAAATAGAAGGCTTAGCTTCAAATCCATGCGAAACAAATGATTTAGCTTCGAATCAATACGATGTAGAAGGTTTAGCTTCAAACCATGCGAAACAAATGATTTAGCTTCAGATACTTGCGATGTAACTGAAATAGCTTCAAATGCAGGGGTATCAAACGAGTTAGCATCAAATCCATGCAGAACACATGATTTAGCTTCAAATCAAAGCGATGTAGAAGGTATAGCATCAAATCCATGCAAAACACATGATTCAGATTGAAATCAATGCGATGTAGAAAGTTTAGCTTCAAATCCAAGCGAAACACATGATTTAACTTCAAATCAATGCGATGCAGAAGGTTTAGCGTCAAATCCAGGCGAAACAAATGATTTAGCATCAAACACTTGGGATATAAGTGATATAGCTTCAAATGCAGACGAATCGAACGAGTTAGCTTCAAAATCCATGCGGTACACATCATTTAGCTTGAAATCAATACGATGTAGAAGGTATAGCATCAAATCCATGCAAAACACATGATTTAGCTTCAAATCAATGCGATGTAGAAAGTTTAGCTTCAAATCCAAGCGAAACACATGATTTAACTTCAAATCAATGCGATGTAGAAGGTTTAGCGTCAAATCCAGGCGAAACAAATGATTTAGCATCAAACACTTGGGATATAAGTGATATAGCTTCACATGCAGTCGAAACAAACGAGTTAACTTCAAATCCATGCAAAACACATGATTAAGCTTCAAATCAATGCGATGTAGAAAGTTTAGCTTCAAATCCATGCGAAACAAATGATTTAGATTCAAACACTTGGGATGTAAGTGATATAGCTTCAAATTCAGACGAAACAAACGAGTTTGCTTCAAAATCCGTGCGATACACATGTTTTAGCTTCAAATCAATGCGATGTAGAAGGTTTAGCTTCAAATCCAAGCGAAACACATGATTTAACTTCAAATCAATGCGCTGTACAAGGTTTAGCTTCAAATCCATGCGAAACAAATGATTTAGCTTCAAACACTTGGGATATAAGTGATATAGCTTCTAATGCAGTCGAAACAAACGAGTTAGCTTCAAATCCAAGCGCAACACATGACTTAGCTACAAATCAATGCGATATAGAAGGTTTAGCTTCAAATTCATGCGAAAGAAATGATTTAGCATAAGATACTTGCGATATAAGTGATATAGCTTCAAATGCAAACGAATCAATCGAGTTAGCTTCAAAATCCATGCGATACACATGATTTAGCTTCAAATCAATTCGAAGTAGAATGCTTATCTTCAAATCCATGCGGAACAAATGATTTAGCTTCAGATAATTGCGATATAAGTGACATAGGTTCAAATGCAGACGGAACAAACGAGTTAGCTTCAAATCCATGCAAAACACATGATTGAGCTGCAAATCAATGCTATGTAGAAGGTTTAGCTCCAAATCCATGCGACACAAACGATTTAGCTTCAGATACTTGCGATATAAGTGATATAGCTTCAAATTCAAGGGAAACAAACGAGTTAGCTTCAAATCCATGCGAAACAAATCATTTAGCTTCAAATACTTGCGGTATATGTGATATAGCTTCAATTGCAGACAATACAAACGAGTTAGCTTCAAATCCATGCAAACCACATGATTTTCCTTCAAATACTTGCGGTATAAGTGATATAGCTTCAATTGCAGACGAAAGAATCGAGTTAGATTCAAATCCATGCGAAACAAATGATTTATCTTCAAACACTTGGGATATAAGTGATATAGCTTCACATGCAGTCGAAACAAACGAGTTAACTTCAAATCCATGCAAAACACATGATTAAGCTTCAAATCAATGCGATGTAGAAAGTTTAGCTTCAAAACCATGCGAAACAAATGATTTAGATTCAAACACTTGGGATGTAAGTGATATAGCTTCAAATTCAGACGAAACAAACGAGTTTGCTTCAAAATCCGTGCGATACACATGTTTTAGCTTCAAATCAATGCGATGTAGAAGGTTTAGCTTCAAATCCAAGCGAAACACATGATTTAACTTCAAATCAATGCGCTGTACAAGGTTTAGCTTCAAATCCATGCGAAACAAATGATTTAGCTGCAAACACTTGGGATATAAGTGATATAGCTTCTAATGCAGTCGAAACAAACGAGTTAGCTTCAAATCCAAGCGCAACACATGACTTAACAACAAATCAATGCGATATAGAAGGTTTAGCTTCAAATTCATGCGAAAGAAATGATTTAGCATAAGATACTTGCGATATAAGTGATATAGCTTCAAATGCAAACGAATCAATCGAGTTAGCTTCAAAATCCATGCGATACACATGATTTAGCTTCAAATCAATTCGAAGTAGAATGCTTAGCTTCGAATCCATGCGGAACAAATGATTTAGCTTCAGATAATTGCGATATAAGTGACATAGGTTCAAATGCAGACGGAACAAACGAGTTAGCTTCAAATCCATGCAAAACACATGATTGAGCTGCAAATCAATGCTATGTAGAAGGTTTAGCTCCAAATCCATGCGACACAAACGATTTAGCTTCAGATACTTGCGATATAAGTGATATAGCTTCAAATTCAAGGGAAACAAACGAGTTAGCTTCAAATCCATGCGAAACAAATCATTTAGCTTCAAATACTTGCGGTATATGTGATATAGCTTCAATTGCAGACAATACAAACGAGTTAGCTTCAAATCCATGCAAACCACATGATTTTCCTTCAAATACTTGCGGTATAAGTGATATAGCTTCAATTGCAGACGAAAGAATCGTGTTAGATTCAAATCCATGCGAAACAAATGATTTATCTTCAAACACTTGGGATATAAGTGATATAGCTTCACATGCAGTCGAAACAAACGAGTTAACTTCAAATCCATGCAAAACACATGATTAAGCTTCAAATCAATGCGATGTAGAAAGTTTAGCTTCAAATCCATGCGAAACAAATGATTTAGATTCAAACACTTGGGATGTAAGTGATATAGCTTCAAATTCAGACGAAACAAACGAGTTTGCTTCAAAATCCGTGCGATACACATGTTTTAGCTTCAAATCAATGCGATGTAGAAGGTTTAGCTTCAAATCCAAGCGAAACGCATGATTTAACTTCAAATCAATGCGCTGTACAAGGTTTAGCTTCAAATCCATGCGAAACAAATGATTTAGCTGCAAACACTTGGGATATAAGTGATATAGCTTCTAATGCAGTCGAAACAAACGAGTTAGCTTCAAATCCAAGCGCAACACATGACTTAGCTACAAATCAATGCGATATAGAAGGATTAGCTTCAAATTCATGCGAAAGAAATGATTTAGCATAAGATACTTGCGATATAAGCGATATAGCTTCAAATGCAAACGAATCAATCGAGTTAGCTTCAAAATCCATGCGATACACATGATTTAGCTTCAAATCAATTCGAAGTAGAATGCTTAGCTTCAAATCCATGCGGAACAA
This sequence comes from Megalopta genalis, assembly GCF_051020955.1. Lineage (NCBI taxonomy): Eukaryota > Metazoa > Arthropoda > Insecta > Hymenoptera > Halictidae > Megalopta > Megalopta genalis. The sequence continues at coordinate 41,090 of NW_027477520.1, read as the reverse complement.
ATGATTTAGCTTCAGATAATTGCGATATAAGTGATATAGCTTCAAATGCAAACGAATCAATCGAGTTAGCTTCAAAATCCATGCGATAACAATGATTTAGCTTCAAATCAATTCGAAGTAGAATGCTTAGCTTCAAATCCATGCGGAACAAATGATTTAGCTTCAGATAATTGCGATATAAGTGACATAGGTTCAAATGCAGACGGAACAAACGAGTTAGCTTCAAATCCATGCAAAACACATGATTTAGCTGCAAACACTTGGGATATAAGTGATATAGCTTCTAATGCAGTCGATACGAACGAGTTAGTTTCAAATCCATGCAAAACACATGATTGTGCTTCAAATCAATGCTATGTAGAAGGTTTCCTCCAAATCCATGCGACACAAACGATTTAGCTTCAGATACTTGCGATATAAGCGATATAGCTTCAAAGGCAGACGAATCAATCGAGTTAGCTTCAGCATCCATGCGATACACATGATTTAGCTTCAAATCAATGCTATGTAGAAGGTTTAGCTTCAAATCCATGAGACACAAATGATTTAGCTTCAGAGACTTGCGATATAATTGATACAGCAACAAATGCAGCCGAACTAAACGAGTTAGCTCCAAATCCATGCGAAACGCATGATTTAGCTTTTAACCAAAGCGAAGTAGAAGTCTTAGCTTCAAATCCATGCGAAACAAATGATTTATCTTCAAACACTTGGGATTTTAGTGATATATCTTCAAATGCAGACGAAACAAACGAGTTAGCTTCCAATCCAAGCGAATCACATGATTTAGCTTCAAATCAATGCGATGTAGAAAGTTTAGCTTCAATTCCATGCGAAACACATGATTTAGCAACAAATCAATGCGAAGTATAAGGTTTAGCTTCAAATCCATCCGAAACACATGAATTAGCATCAAACCCATGCGAAACAAATGATTTAGCTGCAAACACATGGGATATAAGTGATATAGCTTCAAATGCAGACTGAAACAAACGAGTTAGCTTCATATCCAAGCGAAACACATGATTTAGCTGCAAATCAATGCTATGTAGAAGGTTTAGCTTCAAATCGATGAGACACAAATGATTTAGCTTCAGATACTTGCGATATAATGATACAGTTACAAATGCAGCCGAACTAGACGAGTTAGCTCCAAATCCATGCAAAACACATGACTTAGCTTCAAATCAATGCGACGGAGAAGGTTTAGCTTCAAATCCAAGCGAAACACATGATTTAGCATCAGATACTTGCGATATAACTGAAATAGCTTCAATTGCAGGGGAAACAAACGAGTTAGCATCAAATCCATGCAGAACACATGATTTAGCTTCAAATCAAAGCGATCTAGAAGGTATAGCATCAAATCCATGCAAAGCACATGATTTAGCTTCAAATCAATGCGATGTAGAAAGTTTAGCTTCAAATCCAAGCGAAACACATGATTTAACTTCAAATCAATGCGATGTAGAAGGTTGAGCGTCAAATCCAGGCGAAACAAATGATTTAGCATCAAACACTTGGGATATAAGTGATATAGCCTCAAATGCAGACGAATCAAACGAGTTAGCTTCAAAATCCATGCCATTCACATCATTTAGCTTTAAATCCATGCGAAATAGAAGGCTTAGCTTCAAATCCATGCGAAACAAATGATTTAGCTTCGAATCAATACGATGTAGAAGGTTTAGCTTCAAACCATGCGAAACAAATGATTTAGCTTCAGATACTTGCGATGTAACTGAAATAGCTTCAAATGCAGAGGAATCAAACGAGTTAGCATCAAATCCATGCAGAACACATGATTTAGCTTCAAATCAAAGCGATGTAGAAGGTATAGCATCAAATCCATGCAAAACACATGATTTAGATTGAAATCAATGCGATGTAGAAAGTTTAGCTTCAAATCCAAGCGAAACACATGATTTAACTTCAAATCAATGCGATGCAGAAGGTTTAGCGTCAAATCCAGGCGAAACAAATGATTTAGCATCAAACACTTGGGATATAAGTGATATAGCTTCAAATGCAGACGAATCGAACGAGTTAGCTTCAAAATCCATGCCCTACACAGCATTTAGCTTTAAATCCATGCGAAATAGAAGGCTTAGCTTCAAATCCATGCGAAACAAATGATTTAGCTTCGAATCAATACGATGTAGAAGGTTTAGCTTCAAACCATGCGAAACAAATGATTTAGCTTCAGATACTTGCGATATAAGTGATATAGCATCAAATGCAGACGAATCAAACGAGTTAGCTTCAAAATCGATGCGGTACACATCATTTAGCTTTAAATCCATGCGAATTAGAAGGCTATGCTTCAAGTCCATGCGAAACAAATGATTTAGCATCAGTTACTTGCGATATAACTGAAATAGCTTCAAATGCAGGGGAAACAAACGAGTTAGCATCAAATCCATGCAGAACACATGATTTAGCTTCAAATCAAAGCGATGTAGAAGGTATAGCTTCAAATGCAAGCGAAACACATGATTTAGCTTCAAATCAATGCGATGTAGAAGGTTTAGCTTAAAATTCATGCGAAACAAATGATTTAGCATCAGATACTTGAGATATAACTGATATTGCTTCAAATGCAGACGAATTAAACGAGTTAGCTTCAAAATCCATGCGGTACACATCATTTAGCTTCAAATCAATACGATGTAGAAGGTTTAGCTTCACATCCATGCGAAACAAATGATTTAGCATCAGATACTAGCGATGTAACTGAAATAGCTTCAAATGCAGGGGAAACAAACGAGTTAGCATCAAATCTATATGAAACACATGATTCAGCTTCAAATCAATGCGATGTAGATGGTTTAGATTCAAATCTGAGTGAAACAAATGATTAAGCTTCAATACAATGCGATGTAAAAGGATTAGCTTCAAATCCATGCGACACAAATGATTGAGCATCAACACTTGATATATAGGTGATATAGCTTCAGCTGCAGACGAAACAAACGAGTTAGTTTCAAGTCCATGCGAAACACAAGATTCAGCTGCAAATCAATGCTATGTAGAAGGTTTAGCTTCAAATCCATGGGACACAAATGATTTAGCTTCAGATACTTGCGATATAAGTGATACAGCTACAAATGCAGACGAAATAAACGAGTTAGCTTAAAATCTATGCGAAACTCATGATTTTGCTGCAAAGCAATGCTATGTAGAAGGTTTAGCTTCAAATCCATGCGAAGCAAATGATTGAGCTTCAAACACTTGGGATATATGTGATATAGCTTCAAATCCATGCGAAACAAATGATTTAACTTCAAACACTTGGGATATAAGTGATATAGCTTCACATGCAGTCGAAACAAACGAGTTAACTTCAAATCCATGCAAAACACATGATTAAGCTTCAAATCAATGCGATGTAGAAAGTTTAGCTTCAAATCCATGCGAAACAAATGATTTAGATTCAAACACTTGGGATGTAAGTGATATAGCTTCAAATTCAGACGAAACAAACGAGTTTGCTTCAAAATCCGTGCGATACACATGTTTTAGCTTCAAATCAAATGCGATGTAGAAGGTTTAGCTTCAAATCCAAGCGAAACACATGATTTAACTTCAAATCAATGCGCTGTACAAGGTTTAGCTTCAAATCCATGCGAAACAAATGATTTAGCTTCAAACACTTGGGATATAAGTGATATAGCTTCTAATGCAGTCGAAACAAACGAGTTAGCTTCAAATCCAAGCGCAACACATGACTTAGCTACAAATCAATGCGATATAGAAGGTTTAGCTTCAAATTCATGCGAAAGAAATGATTTAGCATAAGATACTTGCGATATAAGTGATATAGCTTCAAATGCAAACGAATCAATCGAGTTAGCTTCAAAATCCATGCGATACACATGATTTAGCTTCAAATCAATTCGAAGTAGAATGCTTATCTTCAAATCCATGCGGAACAAATGATTTAGCTTCAGATAATTGCGATATAAGTGACATAGGTTCAAATGCAGACGGAACAAACGAGTTAGCTTCAAATCCATGCAAAACACATGATTGATCTGCAAATCAATGCTATGTAGAAGGTTTAGCTCCAAATCCATGCGACACAAACGATTTAGCTTCAGATACTTGCGATATAAGTGATATAGCTTCAAATTCAAGGGAAACAAACGAGTTAGCTTCAAATCCATGCGGAAACAAATCATTTAGCTTCAAATACTTGCGGTATATGTGATATAGCTTCAATTGCAGACAATACAAACGAGTTAGCTTCAAATCCATGCAAACCACATGATTTTCCTTCAAATACTTGCGGTATAAGTGATATAGCTTCAATTGCAGACGAAAGAATCGAGTTAGATTCAAATCCATGCGAAACAAATGATTTATCTTCAAACACTTGGGATATAAGTGATATAGCTTCACATGCAGTCGAAACAAACGAGTTAACTTCAAATCCATGCAAAACACATGATTAAGCTTCAAATCAATGCGATGTAGAAAGTTTAGCTTCAAATCCATGCGAAACAAATGATTTAGATTCAAACACTTGGGATGTAAGTGATATAGCTTCAAATTCAGACGAAACAAACGAGTTTGCTTCAAAATCCGTGCGATACACATGTTTTAGCTTCAAATCAATGCGATGTAGAAGGTTAGCTTCAAATCCAAGCGAAACGCATGATTTAACTTCAAATCAATGCGCTGTACAAGGTTTAGCTCCAAATCCATGCGAAACAAATGATTTAGCTGCAAACACTTGGGATATAAGTGATATAGCTTCTAATGCAGTCGAAACAAACGAGTTAGCTTCAAATCCAAGCGCAACACATGACTTAGCTACAAATCAATGCGATATAGAAGGTTTAGCTTCAAATTCATGCGAAAGAAATGATTTAGCATAAGATACTTGCGATATAAGTGATATAGCTTCAAATGCAAACGAATCAATCGAGTTAGCTTCAAAATCCATGCGATACACATGATTTAGCTTCAAATCAATTCGAAGTAGAATGCTTAGCTTCAAATCCATGCGGAACAAATGATTTAGCTTCAGATAATTGCGATATAAGTGACATAGGTTCAAATGCAGACGGAACAAACGAGTTAGCTTCAAATCCACGCAAAACACATGATTGATCTGCAAATCAATGCTATGTAGAAGGTTTAGCTCCAAATCCATGCGACACAAACGATTTAGCTTCAGATACTTGCGATATAAGTGATATAGCTTCAAATTCAAGGGAAACAAACGAGTTAGCTTCAAATCCATGCGAAACAAATCATTTAGCTTCAAATACTTGCGGTATATGTGATATAGCTTCAATTGCAGACAATACAAACGAGTTAGCTTCAAATCCATGCAAACCACATGATTTTCCTTCAAATACTTGCGGTATAAGTGATATAGCTTCAATTGCAGACGAAAGAATCGAGTTAGATTCAAATCCATGCGAAACAAATGATTTATCTTCAAACACTTGGGATATAAGTGATATAGCTTCACATGCAGTCGAAACAAACGAGTTAACTTCAAATCCATGCAAAACACATGATTAAGCTTCAAATCAATGCGATGTAGAAAGTTAGCTTCAAATCCATGCGAAACAAATGATTTAGATTCAAACACTTGGGATGTAAGTGATATAGCTTCAAATTCAGACGAAACAAACGAGTTTTGCTTCAAAATCCGTGCGATACACATGTTTTAGCTTCAAATCAATGCGATGTAGAAGGTTTAGCTTCAAATCCAAGCGAAACGCATGATTTAACTTCAAATCAATGCGCTGTACAAGGTTTAGCTCCAAATCCATGCGAAACAAATGATTTAGCTGCAAACACTGGGATATAAGTGATATAGCTTCTAATGCAGTCGAAACAAACGAGTTAGCTTCAAATCCAAGCGCAACACATGACTTAGCTACAAATCAATGCGATATAGAAGGATTAGCTTCAAATTCATGCGAAAGAAATGATTTAGCATAAGATACTTGCGATATAAGTGATATAGCTTCAAATGCAAACGAATCAATCGAGTTAGCTTCAAAATCCATGCGATACACATGATTTAGCTTCAAATCAATTCGAAGTAGAATGCTTAGCTTCAAATCCATGCGGAACAAATGATTTAGCTTCAGATAATTGCGATATAAGTGACATAGGTTCAAATGCAGACGGAACAAACGAGTTAGCTTCAAATCCATGCAAAACACATGATTGAGCTGCAAATCAATGCTATGTAGAAGGTTTAGCTCCAAATCCATGCGACACAAACGATTTAGCTTCAGATACTTGCGATATAAGTGATATAGCTTCAAATTCAAGGGAAACAAACGAGTTAGCTTCAAATCCATGCGAAACAAATCATTTAGCTTCAAACACTTGGGATATAAGTGATATAGCTTCAAATGCAGTCGATACGAACGAGTTAGTTTCAAATCCATGCAAAACACATGATTGTGCTTCAAATCAATGCTATGTAGAAGGTTTAGCTTCAAATCCATGAGACACAAATGATTTAGCTTCAGAGACTTGCGATATAATTGATACAGCTACAAATGCAGCCGAACTAAATGAGTTAGCTCCAAATCCATGCGAAACGCATGATTTAGCTTTTAACCAAAGCGAAGTAGAAGTCTTAGCTTCAAATCCATGCGAAACAAATGATTTATCTTCAAACACTTGGGATTTAAGTGATATATCTTCAAATGCAGACGAAACAAACGAGTTAGCTTCCAATCCAAGCGAATCACATGATTTAGCTTCAAATCAATGCGATGTAGAAAGTTTAGCTTCAATTCCATGCGAAACACATGATTTAGCAACAAATCAATGCGAAGTATAAGGTTTAGCTTCAAATCCTTCCGAAACACATGAATTAGCTTCAAACCCATGCGAAACACATGATTTAGCTCCAAATCAATGCTATGTAGACGGTTTAGCTTCAAATCCATGAGACACAAATGATTTAGCTTCAGATACTTGCGATATAAGTGATACAGCTTCAAATGCAGACGAAATAAACGAGTTAGCTTCCAATCCAAGCGAAACACATGATTTAGCTTTAAATCAATGCGATGTAGAAGGTTTAGCTTCAAATCCATGCGAAACAAATGATTTAGCTTCAAACACTTGGGATATAAGTGATATGGCTTCAAATGCAGACGAAACCAACGAGTTAGCTTCCAATCCAAGCGAATCACATGATTTAGAATTCAAATCAATGCGATGTAGAAGGTTTAGCTTCAAATCCATGCGAAACAAATGATTTAGCTGCAAACACTTGGGATATAAGTGATATAGCTTCAAATGCAGACTGAAACAAACGAGTTAGCTTCATATCCAAGCGAAACACATCATTTAGCTGCAAATCAATGCTATGTAGAAGGTTTAGCTTCAAATCGATGAGACACAAATGATTTAGCTTCAGATACTTGCGATATAAGTGATACAGTTACAAATGCAGCCGAACTAAACGAGTTAGCTCCAAATCCATGCGAAACGCATGATTTAGCTTCTATCCAAAGCGAAGTAGAAGTCTTAGCTTCAAATCCATGCGAAACAAATGATTTATCTTCAAACTCTTGGATTTAAGTGATATATCTTCAAATGCAGACGAAACAAACGAGTTAGCTTCCAATCCAAGCGAATCACATGATTTAGCTTCAAATCAATGCGATGTAGAAAGTTTAACTTCAAATCCATGCGAAACACATGATTTAGCTTCAGATACTAACGATGTAAGTGATATATCTTCAAATGGAGACGAATCAAACCAGTTAGCTTCAATTCCATGCGAATCACATGATTTAGCTTCAAATCAAAGCGATGTAGAAGGTTTAGCTTCAAATCCATGCGAAACCAATGATTTAGCTTCAGATACTAGCGATATAAGTGGCACAACTCAAATGCAGACGAAACAAACCAGTTAGCTTCAATTCCATGCGAAACACATGATTTAGTTTAAATTAATGCGATGCAAAAGGTTTAGCTTCAAATCCATGCGAAACACATGATTTAGCAACAAATCAATGCGAAGTATAAGGTTCAGCTTCAAGTCCATGCAAAACACATTAATTAGATTCAAACCCATGCGAAACACATGATTTAGCAGCAAATCAATGCGATGTAGAAGGTTTAGCTTCAAATCCATGCCAAACAAATGATTTAGCTTCAAACACTTGGGATATAAGTGATATAGCTTCAAATGCAGACGAAACCAACGAGTTAGCTTCTAATCCAAGCGAATCACATGATTTAGCAACAAATTTAATGCGATGTAGAAGGTTTAGCTTGAAATCCATGCGAAACAAACGATTTAGATTCAGATACTTGCGATATAAGTGATACAGCTTTAAATGCAAACGAAACAAACGAGTTAGCTTCCAATCCAAGCGAATCACATGATTTATCTTCAAATCAATGCGATGAAGAAAGTTCACCTTCAAATCCATGCGACACAAATGATTCAGCTTCAGATACTTGCGATATAAGTGATATTGCATCAAATACAGGCGAAACGAACGAGTTAGCTTCAAATCCATGCAAAACACATGATTTAGCTGTAAATCAATACGATGTAGAAGGTTTAGCTTCAAATCCATGCGAAACAAATGATTTAGCATCAGATACTTGCGATATAACTGATATAGCTTCAAATGCAGGGGAAACAAACGAATTAGCATAAAATCCATGCAAAACACATGATTTAGCTTCAAATCAATGCGATGTAGAAGGTTTAGCTTCAAATCCCATGCGAAACAAATGATTTAGCTTCAGATACTTGCGATATAACTGATACAGCTTCAAATGCAGGGGAAACGAACGAGTTAGCATCAAATCCATGCAAAACACATGATATAGCTTCAAATCAATGCGATGTAGAAGGTTAGCTTCAAATCCAAGCTACACAAATGATTAAGCATCAGATACTTGCGATATAAGTGATACAGATTCAAATGCAGACGAAATAAAACGAGTTAGCTTCCAATCCAAGCGAATCACATGATTTAGCTTCAAATCAATGCGATGTAGAAAGTTTAGCTTCAATTCCATGCGAAACACATGATTTAGCAACAAATCAATGCGAAGTATAAGGTTTAGCTTCAAATCCATCCGAAACACATGAATTAGCATCAAACCCATGCGAAACACATGATTTAGCTCCAAATCAATGCTATGTAGACGGTTTAGCTTCAAATCCATGAGACACAAATGATTTAGCTTCAGATACTTGCGATATAAGTGATACAGCTTCAAATGCAGACGAAATAAACGAGTTAGCTACCAATCCAAGCGAAACACATGATTTAGCTTAAATCAATGCGATGTAGAAGGTTTAGCTTCAAGTCCATGCGAAACAAATGATTTAGCATCAGTTACTTGCGATATAACTGAAATAGCTTCAAATGCAGGGGAAACAAACGAGTTAGCATCAAATCCATGCAGAACACATGATTTAGCTTCAAATCAATGCGATGTAGAAGGTTTAGCTTAAAATTTCATGCGAAACAAATGATTTAGCATCAGATACTTGAGATATAACTGATATTGCTTCAAATGCAGACGAATTAAACGAGTTAGCTTCAAAATCCATGCGGTACACATCATTTAGCTTCAAATCAATACGATGTAGAAGGTTTAGCTTCAAATCCATGCGAAACAAATGATTTAGCTTCAGATACTTGCGATATAAGTGATACAGCTTCAAATGCAGACGAAATAAACGAGTTAGCTACCAATCCAAGCGAAACACATGATTTAGCTTTAAATCAATGCGATGTAGAAGGTTTAGCTTCAAGTCCATGCGAAACAAATGATTTAGCATCAGTTACTTGCGATATAACTGAAATAGCTTCAAATGCAGGGGAAACAAACGAGTTAGCATCAAATCCATGCAGAACACATGATTTAGCTTCAAATCAATGCGATGTAGAAGGTTTAGCTTAAAATTCATGCGAAACAAATGATTTAGCATCAGATACTTGAGATATAACTGATATTGCTTCAAATGCAGACGAATTAAACGAGTTAGCTTCAAAATCCATGCGGTACACATCATTTAGCTTCAAATCAATACGATGTAGAAGGTTTAGCTTCAAATCCATGCGAAACAAATGATTTAGCATCAGATACTAGCGATGTAACTGAAATAGCTTCAAATGCAGGGGAAACAAACGAGTTAGCATCAAATCTATATGAAACACATGATTCAGCTTCAAATCAATGCGATGTAGAAGGTTTAGATTCAAATCTGAGTGAAACAAATGATTAAGCTTCAATACAATGCGATGTAAAAGGATTAGCTTCAAATCCATGCGACACAAATGATTGAGCATCAAACACTTGGGATATAGGTGATATAGCTTCAGCTGCAGACGAAACAAACGAGTTAGTTTCAAGTCCATGCGAAACACAAGATTCAGCTGCAAATCAATGCTATGTAGAAGGTTTAGCTTCAAATCCATGGGACACAAATGATTTAGCTTCAGATACTTGCGATATAAGTGATACAGCTACAAATGCAGACGAAATAAACGAGTTAGCTTCAAATCTATGCGAAACTCATGATTTTGCTGCAAAGCAATGCTATGTAGAAGGTTTAGCTTCAAATCCATGCGAAGCAAATGATTGAGCTTCAAACACTTGGGATATATGTGATATAGCTTCAAATCCATGCGAAACAAATGATTTAGCTTCAAACACTTGGGATATAAGTGATATAGCTTCACATGCAGTCGAAACAAACGAGTTAACATCAAATCCATGCAAAACACATGATTAAGCTTCAAATCAATGCGATGTAGAAAGTTTAGCTTCAAATCCATGCGAAACAAATGATTTAGATTCAAACACTTGGGATGTAAGTGATATAGCTTCAAATTCAGACGAAACAAACGAGTTTGCTTCAAAATCCGTGCGATACACATGTTTTAGCTTCAAATCAATGCGATGTAGAAGGTTTAGCTTCAAATCCAAGCGAAACACATGATTTAACTTCAAATCAATGCGCTGTACAAGGTTTAGCTTCAAATCCATGCGAAACAAATGATTTAGCTTCAAACACTTGGGATATAAGTGATATAGCTTCTAATGCAGTCGAAACAAACGAGTTAGCTTCAAATCCAAGCGCAACACATGACTTAGCTACAAATCAATGCGATATAGAAGGTTTAGCTTCAAATTCATGCGAAAGAAATGATTTAGCATAAGATACTTGCGATATAAGTGATATAGCTTCAAATGCAAACGAATCAATCGAGTTAGCTTCAAAATCCATGCGATACACATGATTTAGCTTCAAATCAATTCGAAGTAGAATGCTTATCTTCAAATCCATGCGGAACAAATGATTTAGCTTCAGATAATTGCGATATAAGTGACATAGGTTCAAATGCAGACGGAACAAACGAGTTAGCTTCAAATCCATGCAAAACACATGATTGAGCTGCAAATCAATGCTATGTAGAAGGTTTAGCTCCAAATCCATGCGACACAAACGATTTAGCTTCAGATACTTGCGATATAAGTGATATAGCTTCAAATTCAAGGGAAACAAACGAGTTAGCTTCAAATCCATGCGAAACAAATCATTTAGCTTCAAACACTTGGGATATAAGTGATATAGCTTCAAATGCAGTCGATACGAACGAGTTAGCTTCAAATCCATGCAAAACACATGATTGTGCTTCAAATCAATGCTATGTAGAAGGTTTCGCTCCAAATCCATGCGACACAAACGATTTAGCTTCAGATACTTGCGATATAAGTGATATAGCTTCAAAGGCAGACGAATCAATCGAGTTAGCTTCAGCATCCATGCGATACACATGATTTAGCTTCAAATCAATGCTATGTAGAAGGTTTAGCTTCAAATCCATGAAACACAAATGATTTAGCTTCAGATACTTGCGACATAAGTGATATAGCTTTAAATGCAGTCGAAACAAACGAGTTAGCTTCAAATCCATGCAAAACACATGATTTTCCTTCAAATACTTGCGGTATAAGTGATATAGCTTCAATTGCAGACGAAAGAATCGAGTTAGATTCAAATCCATGCGAAACAAATGATTTAGCTTCAAACACTTGGGATATAAGTGATATAGCTTCACATGCAGTCGAAACAAACGAGTTAACTTCAAATCCATGCAAAACACATGATTAAGCTTCAAATCAATGCGATGTAGAAAGTTTAGCTTCAAATCCATGCGAAACAAATGATTTAGATTCAAACACTTGGGATATAATTGATATAGCTTCAAATGCAGACGAAACAAACGAGTTAGTTTCATGTCCGTGCGAAACACATGATTCAGCTGCAAATCAATGCGATGGAGAAGGTTTAGCATCAAATCCATGGGATACAAATTATTTAGCTTCAAATACTTGCGGTATAAGTGATATAGCTTCAAATACAGACGAACCAAACGAGTTAGATTCAAAATGCATGCGATACACATCATTTAAGGCTTAGCTTCAAATCTATGCGACACAAATGATTTAGCTTCAGCTACTTGCGATATAAGTGATATTGCATGAAATGCAGGCGAAACGAACGAGTTAGCTTCAAATCCAAGCGCAACACATGACTTAGCTACAAATCAATGCGATATAGAAGGTTTAGCTTCAAATTCATGCGAACAAATGATTTAGCATAAGATACTTGCGATATAAGTGATATAGTTTCAATTCAAATTAAACAAGCGAGTTAACTTCGTATCTAAGCGAAACACATGATTTAACTTCAAAACAATCCGATGTAGAAGGTTGAGCTTCAAATCCATGCGAAACAATTGATTTAGCATCAAACACTTGGATATGAGTGATATAGCTTCAAATTCAGACGAAGCAAACGAGTTAGCTTCAAAATCAGTGCGATACACATGTTTTAGCTTCAAATCAATGCGATGTACAAGGTTAGCTCAAATCCATGCGAACAATTGATTTAGCATCAAACACTTCGGATATGAGTGATATAGCTTCAAATGCAGACGAAACAAACGAGTTTGCTTCAAAATCCGTGCGATACACATGTTTTAGCTTCAAATCAATGCGATGTAGAAGGTTTACCTTCAAATCCAAGCGAAACACATGATTTAACTTCAAATCAATGCGCTGTACAAGGTTTAGCTTCAATCCATGCGAAACATATGATTTAGCTTCAAACACTTGGGATATAAGTGATATAGCTTCTAATGCAGTCGAAACAACGAGTTAGCTTCAAATCCAAGCGCAACACATGACTTAGCTACAAATCAATGCGATATAGAAGGTTTAGCTTCAAATTCATGCGAAAGAAATGATTTAGCATAAGATACTTGCGATATAAGTGATATAGCTTCAAATGCAAACGAATCAATCGAGTTAGCTTCAAAATCCATGCGATACACATGATTTAGCTTCAAATCAATTCGAAGTAGAATGCTTAGTTTCAAATCCATGCGGAACAAATGATTTAGCTTCAGATAATTGCGATATAAGTGACATAGGTTCAAATGCAGACGGAACAAACGAGTTAGCTTCAACTCCATGCAAAACACATGATTGAGCTGCAAATCAATGCTATGTAGAAGGTTTAGCTCCAAATCCATGCGACACAAACGATTAGCTTCAGATACTTGCGATATAAGTGATATAGCTTCAAATGGAGGGGAAACAAACGAGTTATCTTCAAATCCAAGCGAATCATACGATTTAGCTACAAATCAATGCGATTTAGAAGGTTTAACTTCAAATCCATGCGAAGCAAGTTATTGAGCTTCAAACACCTGGGATTTAAGTGATGTATCTTCAAATGTAGACGAAACAAACGAGTTAGCTTCCAATCCAAGCGAATCACATGATTTAGCTTCAAATCAATGCGATGTAGAAAGTTTAGCTTCAAATCCATGCGAAAAAAATGATTTAGCTTCAGATACTTGCGATATAAGTGATACAGCTACAAATGCAGACGAAATAAAAGAGTTAGCTTCCAATCCAATCGAAACACATGATTTAGCTTTAAATCAATGCGATTTAGAAGGTTTAGCTTCAAATCCATGCGAAACAAATGATTTAGCTTCAAACACTTGCGATGTAAGTGATATAGCTTCAAATGCAGACGAATCAAACCAGTTAGCTTCAATTCCATGCGAATCACATGATTTAGCTTCAAATCAATGCGATGTAGAAGGTTTGCTTGAAATCCATGCGACACAAATGATTCAGCTTCGGATACTTGTGATATATGTGATATTGCATTAAATGCAGACGAATCAAAAGAGTTAGCTTCAATTCCATGCGAAACACATGATTTAGGAACAAATCAATGCGAAGTATAAGGTTCAGCTTCAAATCCATGCGAAACACATGAATTAGATTCAAACCCATGCGAAACACATGATTTAGCAGCAAATCAATGCGATGTAGAAGGTTAGCTTCAAATCCATGCGAAACAAATGATTTAGATTCAAACACTTGGGATATAAGTGATATAGCTTCAAATGCAGACGAAATAAACGAGTTAGCTTCAAAGCCAAGCGAATCACATGACTTAGGTTCAAATCGATGCGAAATAGAAGGTTTAGCTTCAAATCTATGCGAAACAAATGATTTAGTTTCAGATACTTGCGATATAACTGATACAGCTTCAAATGCAGGGGAAACGAACGAGTTAGCATCAAATCCATGCAAAACACATGATTTAGCTGTAATCATGCGATGTAGAAGGTTTAGCTTCAAATCCATGCGAAACAAATGATTTAGCATCAGATACTTGCGATATAACTGATATAGCTTCAATGCAGGGGAAACAAACGAATTAGCATAAAATCCATGCAAACACATGATTTAGCTTCAAATCAATACGATGTAGAAGGTTTAGCTTCAAATCCATGCGAAACAAATGATTTAGCTTCAGATACTTGCGATATAAGTGATATAGATTCAAATGCAGGAGAAACAAACGAGTTAGCTTCAAATTCATGCAAAACACGTGATTAAGCTTCAATTCAATGCTATGTAGAAGTTTTAGCTTCAAATCCAAGCTACACAAATGATTAAGCATCAGATACTTGCGATATAAGTGATACAGTTTCAAATGCAGACGAAATAAACGAGTTAGCTTCTAATCCAAGCAAATCAGATGATTTAGCTTCAAATCAATGCGATGTAGAAGGATTAGCTTCAAATCCAAGCGAAGCAAATGATTGAGCTTCAAACACTTGGGTTATATGTGATATAGCTTCAAATGCAGGCGACACAAACGAGTTAGCATCAAATCCATGCAAAACACATGATTTAGCTTCAAATCAAAGCGATGTAGAAGGTATAGCTTCAAATCCAAGCGAAACACATGATTTAGCTTCAAATCAATGCGATGTAGAAGGTTTGGCTTCAAATCCATGCGACACAAATGATTCAGCTTCAGATAATTGTGATATAAGTGATATTGCTTTAAATGCATACGAATCAAAAGAGTTAGCTTCAATTCCATGCGAAATACATGATTTGGCAACAAATCAATGCGAAGTATAAGGTTCAGCTTCAAATCCATGCGAAACACATGAATTAGATTCAAACCCATGCGAAACACATGATTTAGCAGCAAATCAATGCGATGTAGAAGGTTTAGCTTCAAATCCATGCGAAACCAATGATTTAGCTTCAGATACTAGCGATATAAGTGATATAGCTTCAAATTCAGACGAAACTAACGAGTTAGCTTCAAATCCATGCGAAAAAATGATTTACCTTCAAACACTTGGATTTAAGTGATATATCTTCAAATGCAGACGAAACAAACGAGTTAGCTTCAAATCCATGCGAAGCACATGATTAAGCTTCAAATCAATACGATATAGAAGGTTTAGCTTCAAATCCATGCGAAACAAATGATTTAGATTCAAACACTTGGGATATAAGTGATATAGCTTCAAATGCAGACGAAATAAACGAGTTAGCTTCAAAGCCAAGCGAATCACATGACTTAGGTTCAAATCAATGCGAATTAGAAGGTTTAGCTTCAAATCCATGCGAAACAAATGATTTAGCTTCAGATACTTGCGATATAACTGATACAGCTTCAAATGCAGGGGAAACAAACGAGTTAGCATCAAATCCATGCAAAACACATGATTTAGCTTCAAATCAAAGCGATGTAGAAGGTATAGCTTCAAATCCAAGCGAAACACATGATTAAGCTTCAAATCAATGCGATGTAGTAGGTTTAGCTTCAAATCCATGCGAAACAAATGATTTAGCTTCAAGCGCTTCTGATATAAGTGATATAGCTGCAAATTCAGACGAATCAAACGAGGTAGCTTCAAAATCCATGCTATACATATCATTTAGCTTCAAATCGATACGATGTAGAAGGTTTAGCTTCAAATCCATGCGAAACAAATGATTTAGCTTCAAACACTTGCGATATAAGTGATATAGCATCAAATGCAGCCGAAACGAACGAGTTAGCTTCAAATCCATGCGAAACACATGATTCGCTGCAAATCAATGCGATGTAGAATGTTTAGCTTCAAATTCATGCGAAAAAAATGATTTAGCTTCAGATACTAGCGATACAAGTGATATAGATTCAAATGCAGACGAAACTAACGAGTTAGCTTCAAATCCATGCGAAACACATGATGAAGCTTCAAATCAATGCTATTTAGAAGGTTTAGCTTCAAATCCTTGCGACACAAATGATTTAGCTTCAGATACTTGCGGTACAAGTGATATAGCTTCAAATGCAGACGGAAACAAACGAGTTAGCTTCATGTCCAAGCGAAACACATGATTTAGCTTTAAATCAATACGATGTAGAAGGTTTAGCTTCAAATCCATGCAAAACAAATGATTTAGCTTCAAACACTTGTGATATATGTGATATAGCTTCAAATGTAGGCGAAACAAACGAGTTAGCTTCAAATCCAAACGAATCACACGATTTAGCTTCAAATCAATGCGATTTAGAAGGTTTAACTTCAAATCAAGGCGAAACAAATAATTTACTTTCAAATGCCTGGCATATAAGTGATATAGCTTCAAATGCAGACGAAACAGACGAGTTATCTTCAAATCCATGCGAATCACATGATTTAGCTGCAAATCAATGCGATGTAGAAGGTTAGCTTCAAATCCATGCGAAACAAATGATTTACCTACAAACAATTGGGATATAAGTGATATAGCAGGAAATGCAGACGAATCAAACGGGGAAGCTCCAAAATCCATGCGATACATATCATTTAACTTCAAATCGATACGAAGTAGAAGGCTTAGCTTCAAATCCATGCGAAACAAATGATTTAGCATCAGATACTTGCGATATAACTGATATAGCTTCAAATGCAGGAGAAACGAACGAGTTAGCTTCAAATTCATGCGAAACACATGATTTAGCTGCAAATCAATGCAATGTTGAAGGTTAGCTTCAAATCCATGCGAAACAAATGATTTAGCATGAGATACTTGCGATATAACTGATATAGCTTCAAATGCAGGGAAACAAACGAGTTAGCATAAAATCCATGCAAAACACATGATTTAGTTTCAAATCAATGCGATGTAGAAGGTTTAGCTTCAAATCCATGCGAAACAAATGATTTAGCATCAGATACTTGCGATATAACTGATATAGCTTCAAATGCAGGGGAATCAAACGAGTTAGCATAAAATCCATGCAAAACACATGATTTAGCTTCAAATCAATGCGATGTAGAAGGTTTAGCTTCAAATCCATGCGAAACAAATGATTTAGCTTCAAACACTTGTGATATAAGTGGTATAGCTGCAAATGCAGACGAATCAAACGGGATAGCTTCAAAATCCATGCGATACATATCATTTAGCTTCAAATCGATACGATGTAGAAGGTTTAGCTTCAAATCCATGCGAAACAAATGATTTAGATTTAAACACTTGCGATATAAGTGATATAGCATCAAATGCAGACGAAACGAACGAGTTAGCTTCAAATCCATGCGAAACAAATGATTTAGCATCAGATACTTGAGATATAACTGATATAGCTTCAAATGCAGGGGAAACAAACGAGTTAGCATAAAATCCATGCAAAACACATGAGTTAGCTTCAAATCAATGCGATGTAGAAGGTTTAGCTTCAAATCCATGCGAAACAAATGATTTAGCTTCAGATACTTGCGATATAACTGATATAGCTTCAAATGCAGGGGATACGAACGAGTTAGCATCAAATCCATGCAAAACTCACGATTTAGCTTCAAATCAATGCGATGTAGAAGGTCATCTTCAAATCCGTGCGAAACAAATGATTTAACATCAGATACTTGCGATATAACTGATATAGCCTCAAATGCAGGGGAAACAAACGAGTTAGCATCAAATCCATGCAAAACACATGATTTAGCTTCAAATCAAAGCGATGTAGAAGGTATAGCTTCAAATCCAGCGAAACACATGATTAAGCTTCAAATCAATGCGATGTAGAATGTTTAGCTTCAAATCCATGCGAAAAAAATGGTTTAGCTTCAGATACTAGCGATACAAGTGATATAGCTTCAAATGCAGACGAAACTAACGAGTTAGCTTCAAATCATGCGAAACACATGATTAAGCTTCAAATCAATGCTATGTAGAAGGTTTTGCTTCAAATCCTTGCGACACAAATGATTTAGCTTCAGATACTTGCGGTACAAGTGATATAGCTTCAAATGCAGACGGAAACAAACGAGTTAGCTTCATATCCAAGCGAAACACATGATTTAGTCTTTAAATCAATACGATGTAGAAGGTTTAGCTTCAAATCCATGCAAAACAAATGATTTAGCTTCAAACACTTGGGATATAAGTGATATAGCTTCACATGCAGGCGAAACAAACGAGTTAGCTTCAAATCCAAACGAATCACATGATTAAGCTTCAAATCAATGCGATGTAGAAGGTTTACCTTGAAATCCATGCGAAACAAATGATTTAACATCAGATAGTTGCGATATAAGTGATATAGTTTCAATTGCAGGGGAAGCAAACGAGTTACCTTCAAATCCATGCGAATCACACGATTTAGCTTCAAATCAATGCGATTTAGAAGGTTTAACTTCAAATCGAGGCGAAACAAATAATTTACTTTCAAATGCCTGGCATATAAGTGATATAGCTTCAAATGCAGACGAAACAGACGAGTTAGCTTCAAATCCATGCGACACACATGATTTAGCTGCAAATCAATGCGATGTAGAAGGTTTAGCTTCAAATCCATGCGAAACAAATGATTTACCTACAAACAATTGGGATATAAGTGATATAGCAGGAAATGCAGACGAATCAAACGAGGAAGCTCCAAAATCCATGCGATACATATCATTTAACTTCAAATCGATACGAAGTAAAAGGCTTAGCTTCAAATCCATGCGAAACAAATGATTTAGGTTCAGTTACTTGCAATACATTGATATTGCTTCAAATGCAGGCGAAACTAACGAGTTAGCTTCAAATCCATGCGAAACACATGATTTAGCTTCAAACACTTGGGATATAAGTGATATAGCTTCAAATACAGGCAAAACGAACGAGTTAGCTTCAAATCATGCGAAACACATGATTTAGCTTCAAATCAATGCGATGTATAAGGTTCAGCTTCAAATCCATGCGAAACACATGAATTAGATTCAAACCCATGCGAAACACATGATTTAGCAGCAAATCAATGCGATGTAGAAGGTTTAGCTTCAAATCCATGCGAAACAAATGATTTAGATTCAGATACTTGCGATATAACTGATACAGCTTCAAATGCAGGGGAAACGAACGAGTTAGCATCAAATCCATGCAAAACACATGATTTAGCTTCAAATCAATGCGGTGTATAAGGTTCAGCTTCAAATCCATGCGAACACATGAATTAGATTCAAACCCATGCGAAACACATGATTTAGCTTCAAATCAATGCGATGTAGAAGGTTTAGCTTCAAATCCATGCGAAACGAATGATTTAGCTTCAGATACTTGCGATATAACTGATACAGCTTCAAATGCAGGGGAAACGAACGAGTTAGCATCAAATCCATGCAAACACATGATTTAGCTGTAAATCAATGCGATGTGGAGGGTTTAGCTTCAAATCCATGCGAAACAAATGATTTAGATTCAGATACTTGCGATATAACTGATACAGCTTCAAATGCAGGGGAAACGAACGAGTTAGCATCAAATCCATGCAAAACACATGATTTAGCTTCAAATCAATGCGGTGTATAAGGTTCAGCTTCAAATCCATGCGAAACACATGAATTAGATTCAAACCCATGCGAAACACATGATTTAGCTTCAAATCAATGCGATGTAGAAGTTTAGCTTCAAATCCATGCGAAACGAATGATTTAGCTTCAGATACTTGCGATATAACTGATACAGCTTCAAATGCAGGGGAAACGAACGAGTTAGCATCAAATCCATGCAAAACACATGATTTAGCTGTAAATCAATGCGATGTGGAGGGTTTAGCTTCAAATCCATTCGAAACAAATGATTTAGCATCAGATACTTGCGATATAACTGACATAGCTTCAAATGCGGGGGAAACAAACGAGTTAGCATAAAATCCATGCAAGACAAATGATTTAGCTTCAAATCAATGCGATGTAGAAGGTTTAGCTTCAAATCCATGCGAAACAAATGACTTAGCTTCAAACACTTGGGTATAAGTGATATAGCTTCAAATGCAGGCGAAACAAACGAGTTAGCTTCAAATCCAAACGAATCACATGATTTAGCTTCAAAATCAATGCGATGTAGAAGGTTTAGCTTGAAATCCATGCGAAACAAATGATTTAGCTTCAAATCAATGCGATATAAGTGATATAGTTTCAATTGCAGGGGAAGCAAACGAGTTACCTTCAAATCCATGCGAATCACACGATTTAGCTTCAAATCAATGCGATTTAGAAGGTTTAACTTCAAATCGAGGCGAAACAAATAATTTACTATCAAATGCCTGGCATATAAGTGATATAGCTTCAAATGCAGACGAAACAGACGAGTTAGCTTCAAATCCATGCGAAACACATGATTTAGCTGCAAATCAATGCGATGTAGAAGGTTTAGCTTCAAATCCATGCGAAACAAATGATTTACCTACAAACAATTGGGATATAAGTGATATAGCAGGAAATGCAGACGAATCAATCGAGGAAGCTCCAAAATCCATGCGATACATATCATTTAACTTCAAATCGATACGAAGTAAAAGGCTTAGCTTCAAATCCATGCGAAACAAATGATTTAGTTTCAGATACTTGCGATATAAATGATACAGCTTCAAATGCAGGGGAAACGAACGAGTTAGCATCAAATCCATGCAAAACACATGATTTAGCTGTAAATCAATGCGATGTAGAAGGTTTAGCTTCAAATCCATGCGAAACGAATGATTTAGCTTCAGATACTAGCGATATAAGTGATATAGCTTCAAATTCAGACGAAACTAACGAGTTAGCTTCAAATCCATGCGACAAAATGATTTACCTTCAAACACTTGGGATTTAAGTGATATATCTTCAAATGCAGACGAAACAAACGAGTTAGCTTCAAATCCATGCGAAACACATGATTAAGCTTCAAATCAATACGATGTAGAAGGTTTAGCTTCAAATCCATGCGAAACAAATGATTTAGATTCAAACACTTGGGATATAAGTGATATTGCTTCAAATGCAGTCGAAATAAACGAGTTAGCTTCAAAGCCAAGCGAATCACATGACTTAGGTTCAAATCAATGCGAATTAGAAGGTTTAGCTTCAAATCCATGCGAAACAAATGATTTAGTTTCAGATACTTGCGATATAAATGATACAGCTTCAAATGCAGGGGAAACGAACGAGTTAGCATCAAATCCATGCAAAACACATGATTTAGCTGTAAATCAATGCGATGTAGAAGGTTTAGCTTCAAATCCATGCGAAACAAATGATTTAGCATCAGATACTTGCGATATAACTGATATAGCTTCAAATGCAGGGGAAACAAACGAATTAGCATAAAATCCATGCAAAACACATGATTTAGCTTCAAATCAATGCGATGTAGAAGGTTTAGCTTCAAATCCATGCGAAACAAATGATTTAGCTTCAGATACTTGCGATATAACTGATACAGCTTCAAATGCAGGGGAAACGAACGAGTTAGCATCAAATCCATGCAAAACACATGATATAGCTTCAAATCAATGCCATGTAGAAGGTTAGCTTCAAATCCATGCGAAACAAATGATTTAGCATCAGATACTTGCGATATAACTGATATAGCTTCAAATGCAGGGGAAACAAACGAGTTAGCATCAAAACCATGCAAAACACATGATTTAGCTGCAAATCAATGCGATGTAAAAGGTTTAGCTTCAAATCCAAGCGAAACACATGACTTAGCATCAGATACATGCGATATAAGTGATATAGATTCAAATGCAGGAGAAACAAACGAGTTAGCTTCAAATTCATGCAAAACACGTGATTAAGCTTCAATTCAATGCTATGTAGAAGATTTAGCTTCAAATCCAAGCTACACAAATGATTAAGCATCAGATACTTGCGATATAAGTGATACAGTTTCAAATGCAGACGAAATAAACGAGTTAGCTTCCAATCCAAGCGAAGCAAATGATTGAGCTTCAAACACTTGGGTTATATGTGATATAGCTTCAAATGCAGGCGACACAAACGAGTTAGCATCAATCCATGCAAAACACATGATTTAGCTTCAAATCAAAGCGATGTAGAAGGTATAGCTTCAAATCCAAGCGAAACACATGATTTAGCTTCAAATCAATGCGATGTAGAAGGTTTAGCTTCAAATCCATGCGAAACAAATGATTTAGCATCAGATACTTGCGATATAACTGATATAGCTTCAAATGCAGGGGAAACAAACGAGATAGCATAAAATCCATGCAAAACATATGATTTAGCTTCCAATCAATGCGATGTAGAAGGTTTAGCTTCAAATCCATGCGAAACAAATGATTTAGATTCAGATACTTGCGATAAAACTGATACAGCTTCAAATGCAGGGGAAACGAACGAGTTAGCATCAAATCCATGCAAAACACATGATTTAGCTGCAAATCAATGCGATGTAGAATGTTTAGCTTCAAAGTCATGCGAAAAAAATGATTTAGCTTCAGATACTAGCGATACAAGTGATATAGCTTCAAATGCAGGCGAAACAAACGAGTTAGCTTCAAATCCAAGCAAAACAAATGATTAAGCTTCAAGTGCATGCGAAAAATAAGATTTAGGTTCAAATTCATGCGAAACACTGGGTTTAGATTCAAATTCATGCGAAACAAATGATATAGCTTCAGATACTTGCGATATAAGTGATACAGCTACAAATGCAGACGAAATAAACGAATTTGCTTCCAATCCATGCGAATCACATGATTTAGCTTCAAATCAATGCGATGTAGTAGGATTAGCTTCAAATCCATGCGAAGCAAATGATTGAGTTTGAAACACTTGGGATATATGTATTCTAGCTTCAAATGCAGACGAAACAAACGAGTTAGCTTCCAATCCATGCGAAACTCATGATTTAGCTGCAAAGCAATGCTATGTAGAAGGTTTAGCTTCAAATCCATGAGACACAAATGATTTAGCTTTAGATACTTGCGATATAAATGATACAGTTTTAAATGCAGACGAAATAAACGAGTTAGCTTGAAAATCCAAGCGAAACACATGATTTAGCTTTAAATCAATGCGATGTAGGAGGTTTAGCTTCAAATCCATGAGACACAAATGATTTAGCTTTAGATACTTGCGATATAAATGATACAGTTTCAAATGCAGACGAAATAAACGAGTTAGCTTCCAATCCAAGCGAAACACATGATTTAGCTTTAAATCAATGCGATGTAGAAGGTTTAGCTTCAAATCCATGCGAAACAAATGATTGAGCTTCAAACACTTGGGATATATGTGATATAGCTTCAAATGCAGACGAAACAAACGAGTTAGCTTCAAATCCAAGCGAATCACATCATTTAGCTTCAAATCAATGCGATGTAGAAAGTTTAGCTTCAAATCCATGCGAAACAAATCACTTAGCTTCAGATACTAGCGATATAAGTGATATAGCTTCAAATGCAGAGGAAACTAACGAGTTAGCTTCAAATCCATGCGAAACACATGATTTAGCTTCAAATCAATGCGATGGAGAAAGATTAGCTTCAAATCCATGCGAAACAAATGATTGAGCTTCAAACACTTGGGATATATGTGATATAGCTTCAAATGCAGACGAAACAAACGAGTTAGCTTCCAATCCATGCGAAACACATGATTTAGCTGCAAATCAATGCGATGTAGAAGGTTTTGCTTCAAATCCTTGCGACACAAACGATTTAGCTTCAGATACTTGCGGTACAAGTGATATAGCTTCAAACGCAGACGGAAACAAACAAGTTAGCTTCATATCCAAGCGAAACACATGATTTAGCTTCAAATCAATACGATGTAGAAGGTTTAGCTTCAAATCCATGCAAAACAAATGATTTAGCATCAAAAACTTGGGATATAAGTGATATAGCTTCAAATGCAGGCGAAACAAACGAGTTAGCTTCAAATCCAAACGAATCACATGATTTAGCTTCAAATCAATGCGAAGTTGAAGGTTTAGCTTGAAATCCATGCGAAACACATGATTTAGCTGCAAAACAATGCGATGTAGAAGGTTTAGCTTCAAATCCGTGCGAAACAAATGATTTACCTACAAACAATTGGGATATAAGTGATATAGCAGGAAATGCAGACGAATCAAACGGGGAAGCTCCAAAATCCATGCGATACATATCATTTAACTTCAAATCGATACGAAGTAGAAGGCTTAGCTTCAAATCCATGCGAAACAAATGATTTAGGTTCAGTTACTTGCTATACATTGATATTGCTTCAAATGCAGGCGAAACGACCGAGTTAGCTTCAAATCCATGCGAAACACATGATTTAGCTGCAAATCAATGCGATGTAGAAGGTTTAGCTTCAAATCCATGCGAAACAAGTGATTTAGATTCAAATCAATGCGATGTAGAAGGTATAGATTCAAATCCAAGCGCAACACATGATTTAGCTTCAAATCAATGCGATGTAGAAGGTATAGCTTCAAATCCATGGGAAACAAATGAATTAGCTTCAAACACTTGCGATATAAGTGATATAGCTGCAAATGCAGACGAATCAAACGGGATAGCTTCAAAATCCATGCGATACATATCATTTAGCTTCAAATCGATACGATGTAGAACGTTTAGCTTGAAATCCATGCGAAACAAGTGATTTAGCTTCAAACACTTGCGATATAAGTGATATAGCATCAAATGCAGGCGAAACGAACGAGTTAGCTTGAAATCCATGCGAAACACATGATTTAGCTTTAAATCAATGCGATGTAGAAGGTTTAGCTCCAAATCCATGCGAAACAAATGATTTAGCATCAGATACTTGTGGTATAAGTGGTATGGCTTCAAATGCATACGAAACAAACGAGTTAGCTTCAAATCCATGCGGAACAAATGATTGAGATTCAAATCAATGCGATGTAGAAGGTATAGATTCAAATCCAAGCGCAACACATGATTTAGCTTCAAATCAATGCGATGTAGAAGGTTTAGCTTCAAATCCATGGGAAACAAATGAATTAGCTTCAAACACTTGTGATATAAGTGGTATGGCTTCAAATGCATACGAAACAAACGAGTTAGCATCAAATCCAAGCGAAACAAATTATTTAGCTTCAAATCAATGCGAAGTGGAAGGCTTGGCTTCAAAACGAGTTAGCATCAAAATCCATGCGATACACATGATTAAGCTTCAAATCAATGCGATGTAGAAGGTTAAACTTCAAATGTATACCAAACAAATGATTTAGCTTCAGATACTTGCGATATAAGTGATATAGCATCAAATGCAGGCGAAACGACCGAGTTAGCTTCAAATCCATGCGAAACACATGATTTAGCTGCAAATCAATGCGATGTAGAAGAATTAGTTTCAAATCCATGCGAAGCAAATGATTGAGCTCCAAACACTTGGGGTATATGTGATATAGCTTCAAATGCAGACGAAACAAACGTGTTAGCTTCAAATCCAAGCGAATCACATGATGTAGCATCAAATCAATGCGATGTAGAATATTTAGCTTCAAATCCATGCGACACAAACGATTTATCTTCAGATACTTGCGATATAAGTGATATAGCTTCAAATGCAGGGCAAACAAACGAGTTAGCTTCAAATACATGCTAAACACATGATTTAGATTCAAGTCAATGCGAAGTAGAAGGATTAGCTTATAATCCATGCGAAACAAATGGTTTATCTTGAAATACTTGTGATATTCATGATTTTGCTTCAACTGCATGCGAAACAAACGAGTTTGCTTCAAATCCAAGCCAAACACATGATCTAGCTTCAAATCAATACGAAGTTGAAGGCTCGGCTACAAATCCATGCGACACAAATGATTTAGCTTAAGATACTTACGATATATGTGATACAGCTTCAAATTCAGGCGAAACAAACGAGTTAGCTTCCAATCCATGCGAATCACATGATTTAGCTTCAAATCAATGCGATGTAGTAGGATTAGCTTCAAATCCATGCGAAGCAAATGATTGAGTTTGAAACACATGGGATATATGTATTCTAGCTTCAAATGCAGACGAAACAAACGAGTTAGCTTCCAATCCATGCGAAACTCATGATTTAGCTGCAAAGCAATGCTATGTAGAAGGTTTAGCTTCAAATCCATGAGACACAAATGATTTAGCTTTAGATACTTGCGATATAAATGATACAGTTTCAAATGCAGACGAAATAAACGAGTTAGCTTCCAATCCAAGCGAAACACATGATTTAGCTTTAAATCAATGCGATGTAGGAGGTTTAGCTTCAAATCCATGAGACACAAATGATTTAGCTTTAGATACTTGCGATATAAATGATACAGTTTCAAATGCAGTCGAAATAAACGAGTTAGCTTCCAATCCAAGCGAAACACATGATTCAGCTTTAAATCAATGCGATGTAGAAGGTTTAGCTTCAAATCCATGCGAAACAAATGATTGAGCTTCAAACACTTGGGATATATGTGATATAGCTTCAAATGCAGACGAAACAAACGAGTTAGCTTCAAATCCAAGCGAATCACATCATTTAGCTTCAAATCAATGCGATGTAGAAAGTTTAGCTTCAAATCCATGCGAAACAAATCACTTAGCTTCAGATACTAGCGATATAAGTGATATAGCTTCAAATGCAGAGGAAACTAACGAGTTAGCTTCAAATCCATGCGAAACACATGATTTAGCTTCAAATCAATGCGATGGAGAAAGATTAGCTTCAAATCCATGCGAAACAAATTATTTAGCATCAGATACTAGCGATATAAGTGATATAGCTTCAAATGCAGACGAAACAAACGAGTTAGCTTCCAATCCATGCGAAACACATGATTTAGCTGCAAATCAATGCGATGTAGAAGGTTTTGCTTCAAATCCTTGCGACACAAACGATTTAGCTTCAGATACTTGCGGTACAAGTGATATAGCTTCAAACGCAGACGGAAACAAACAAGTTAGCTTCATATCCAAGCGAAACACATGATTTAGCTTCAAATCAATACGATGTAGAAGGTTTAGCTTCAAATCCATGCAAAACAAATGATTTAGCATCAAAAACTTGGGATATAAGTGATATAGCTTCAAATGCAGGCGAAACAAACGAGTTAGCTTCAAATCCAAACGAATCACATGATTTAGCTTCAAATCAATGCGAAGTTGAAGGTTTAGCTTGAAATCCATGCGAAACACATGATTTAGCTGCAAAACAATGCGATGTAGAAGGTTTAGCTTCAAATCCGTGCGAAACAAATGATTTACCTACAAACAATTGGGATATAAGTGATATAGCAGGAAATGCAGACGAATCAAACGGGGAAGCTCCAAAATCCATGCGATACATATCATTTAACTTCAAATCGATACGAAGTAGAAGGCTTAGCTTCAAATCCATGCGAAACGAATGATTTAGGTTCAGTTACTTGCTATACATTGATATTGCTTCAAATGCAGGCGAAACTAACGAGTTAGCTTCAAATCCATGCGAAACACATGATTTAGCTTCAAACACTTGGGATATAAGTGATATAGCTTCAAATACAGGCGAAACGAACGAGTTAGCTTCAAATCCATGCGAAACACATGATTTAGCTGCAAATCAATGCGATGTAGAAGGTTTAGCTTCAAATCCATGCGAAACAAGTGATTTAGATTCAAATCAATGCGATGTAGAAGGTATAGATTCAAATCCAAGCGCAACACATGATTTAGCTTCAAATCAATGCGATGTAGAAGGTTTAGCTTCAAATCCATGGGAAACAAATGAATTAGCTTCAAACACTTGCGATATAAGTGATATAGCTGCAAATGCAGACGAATCAAACGGGATAGCTTCAAAATCCATGCGATACATATCATTTAGCTTCAAATCGATACGATGTAGAACGTTTAGCTTGAAATCCATGCGAAACAAGTGATTTAGCTTCAAACACTTGCGATATAAGTGATATAGCATCAAATGCAGGCGAAACGAACGAGTTAGCTTGAAATCCATGCGAAACACATGATTTAGCTTTAAATCAATGCGATGTAGAAGGTTTAGCTCCAAATCCATGCGAAACAAATGATTTAGCATCAGATACTTGTGGTATAAGTGGTATGGCTTCAAATGCATACGAAACAAACGAGTTAGCTTCAAATCCATGCGGAACAAATGATTTAGATTCAAATCAATGCGATGTAGAAGGTATAGATTCAAATCCAAGCGCAACACATGATTTAGCTTCAAATCAATGCGATGTAGAAGGTTTAGCTTCAAATCCATGGGAAACAAATGAATTAGCTTCAAACACTTGTGATATAAGTGGTATGGCTTCAAATGCATACGAAACAAACGAGTTAGCATCAAATCCAAGCGAAACACATGATTTAGTTGCAAATCAATGCGAAGTAGTGGGTTTAGTTTCCAATCCATGCGATACAAATGGTTCAGTTTCTAATACTTATGATATACATGATATAGATTCAACTGCTTGCGAAACAGACGAGTTAGCTTCAAATCCAAGCGAAACAAATTATTTAGCTTCAAATCAATGCGAAGTGGAAGGCTTGGCTTCAAAACGAGTTAGCATCAAAATCCATGCGATACACATGATTAAGCTTCAAATCAATGCGATGTAGAAGGTTAAACTTCAAATGTATACCAAACAAATGATTTAGCTTCAGATACTTGCGATATAAGTGATATAGCATCAAATGCAGGCGAAACGACCGAGTTAGCTTCAAATCCATGCGAAACACATGATTTAGCTGCACATCAATGCGATGTAGAAGAATTAGTTTCAAATCCATGCGAAGCAAATGATTGAGCTCCAAACACTTGGGGTATATGTGATATAGCTTCAAATGCAGACGAAACAAACGTGTTAGCTTCAAATCCAAGCGAATCACATGATGTAGCATCAAATCAATGCGATGTAGTATATTTAGCTTCAAATCCATGCGACACAAACGATTTATCTTCAGATACTTGCGATATAAGTGATATAGCTTCAAATGCAGGGCAAACAAACGAGTTAGCTTCAAATACATGCTAAACACATGATTTAGATTCAAGTCAATGCGAAGTAGAAGGATTAGCTTATAATCCATGCGAAACAAATGGTTTATCTTGAAATACTTGTGATATTCATGATTTTGCTTCAACTGCATGCGAAACAAACGAGTTTGCTTCAAATCCAAGCCAAACACATGATCTAGCTTCAAATCAATACGAAGTTGAAGGCTCGGCTACAAATCCATGCGACACAAATGATTTAGCTTAAGATACTTGCGATATATGTGATACAGCTTCAAATTCAGGCGAAACAAACGAGTTAGCTTCAAATCCATGCGAAACACATGATTTAGCAGTAAATCAATGCAGTGTAGAAGGTGTAATTTCAAATACATGCGAAACCAGTGATTTAGCTTCAGATACTTGCGATATAAGTGGCATAGCATCAAATGCAGAAGAAACAAGCCAGTTAGCTTCAATTCCATGCGAAACACATGTTTTAGCAACAAATCAATGCGAAGTATAAGGTTTAGCTTCAAATCCATGCGAAACACAAGATTTAGCTGCAAATCAATGCGATGTGGAAGGTTTAGCATCAAATCCATGCGACCCAAATGATTGATCTTCAAACACTTGGGATATAAGTGATATAGCTTCAAATGCAGGGCAAACAAACGATTTAGCTTCAAACACTTGCGATATAAGTGATATAGCATCAAATGCAGGCGAAACGAACGAGTTAGCTACAAATCCATACGAAACACATGACTTTGCTGCAAATCAATGCGATGTAGAAGGTTTAGCTTCAAATCCAAGCGAAACACATGATTTCGCATCAGATATTTGCGATATAACTGAAATAGCTTCAAATGCAGGGGAAACGAACGAGTTAGCTTCAAATCCATGCAAAACACATGATTTAGCTTCAAATAAATGCGATGTAGAAGGTTTAGCTTCAAATCCAAGCGAAGCACATGATTTAGCTTTAAATAAATGCGAAACACATGATTTAGCTTTAAATCCATGCGAAACACATGATTTAGCTTTAAATCCATGCGAAGTAGAAGGCTTAGCTTCAAATCCATGCGAAACAAATGATTTAGGTTCAGATGCTTGCGATATAAGTGATGTAGCTTCAAATGCAGTAGAAACAAACGAGTTAGCATCAAATCCATGCAAAACACATGATATAGATTCAAATCAATGCGATGTAGAAGGTTTAGCTTAAAATCCAAGCGAAACACATGATTTAGATTTCAATCCATGCGAAATAGAAGGCCTAGCTTCAAATCGATGCGAAACAAATGATTTAGATACAGATACTTGCGATTTAAGTGATATAGCTTCAAATGCAGGCGAAACTAACGAGTTAGCTTCAAATCCATGCGACACAAATGATGTAGCTTCAAATACTTGCGATATAAATGATGTAGCTTCAAATGCAGGCGAAACAAACGAGTTAGCTTCAAATCCAAGCAAAACAAATGATTAAGCTTCAAGTGCATGCGAAAAATAAGATTTAGGTTCAAATTCATGCGAAACACTGGGTTTAGATTCAAATTCATGCGAAACAAATGATTTAGCTTCAGATACTTGCGATATAAGTGATACAGCTACAAATGCAGACGAAATAAACGTGTTAGCTTCAAATCCAAGCGAAACACATGATTTAGCTTTAAATCAATGCGATGTAGAAGGTTTAGCTTCAAATCCATGCGAAACAAATGATTTAGCTTCAAACACTTGGGATATAAGTGATATAGCTTCAAATGCAGACGAAACCAACGAATTTGCTTCCAATCCATGCGAATCACATGATTTAGCTTCAAATCAATGCGATGTAGTAGGATTAGCTTCAAATCCATGCGAAGCAAATGATTGAGTTTGAAACACATGGGATATATGTATTCTAGCTTCAAATGCAGACGAAACAAACGAGTTAGCTTCCAATCCATGCGAAACTCATGATTTAGCTGCAAAGCAATGCTATGTAGAAGGTTTAGCTTCAAATCCATGAGACACAAATGATTTAGCTTTAGATACTTGCGATATAAATGATACAGTTTCAAATGCAGACGAAATAAACGAGTTAGCTTCCAATCCAAGCGAAACACATGATTTAGCTTTAAATCAATGCGATGTAGGAGGTTTAGCTTCAAATCCATGAGACACAAATGATTTAGCTTTAGATACTTGCGATATAAATGATACAGTTTCAAATGCAGACGAAATAAACGAGTTAGCTTCCAATCCAAGCGAAACACATGATTCAGCTTTAAATCAATGCGATGTAGAAGGTTTAGCTTCAAATCCATGCGAAACAAATGATTGAGCTTCAAACACTTGGGATATATGTGATATAGCTTCAAATGCAGACGAAACAAACGAGTTAGCTTCAAATCCAAGCGAATCACATCATTTAGCTTCAAATCAATGCGATGTAGAAAGTTTAGCTTCAAATCCATTCGAAACAAATCACTTAGCTTCAGATACTAGCGATATAAGTGATATAGCTTCAAATGCAGAGGAAACTAACGAGTTAGCTTCAAATCCATGCGAAACACATGATTTAGCTTCAAATCAATGCGATGGAGAAAGATTAGCTTCAAATCCATGCGAAACAAATGATTGAGTTTCAAACACTTGGGATATATGTGATATAGCTTCAAATGCAGACGAAACAAACGAGTTAGCTTCAAATCCAAGCGAATCACATCATTTAGCTTCTAATCAATGCGATGTAGAAAGTTTAGCTTCAAATCCATGCGAAACAAATCACTTAGCTT
This sequence comes from Megalopta genalis, assembly GCF_051020955.1. NCBI lineage: Eukaryota > Metazoa > Arthropoda > Insecta > Hymenoptera > Halictidae > Megalopta > Megalopta genalis. The sequence goes on along the minus strand of NW_027477520.1, from coordinate 8,698 downwards.
CAGATACTAGCGATATAAGTGATATAGCTTCAAATGCAGGCGAAACGAACGAGTTAGCTTCAAATCCATACGAAACACATGATTTAGCTGCAAATCTATGCGATGTAGAAGGTTTAGCTTAAAATCCATGCGAAACAAATGATTTAGCATCAGATAATTGCGATATAGGTGATATAGCTTCAAATACAGACGAATCAAACGAGTTAGCTTCAAAATCCATGCGATACACATCATTTAGCATTAAATCAATGCGATGTAGAAGGTGTAGCTTCAAATCCTTGCGACACAAATGATTTAGCTTCAGATACTTGCGATATAAGTGATACAGCTACAAATGCAGACGAAATAAACGTGTTATCTTCCAATCCAAGCGAAACACATGATTTAGCTGCAAAGCAATGCTATGTAGAAGGTTTAGCTTCAAATCCATGAGACACAAATGATTTAGCTTTAGATACTTGCGATATAAATGATACAGTTTCAAATGCAGACGAAATAAACGAGTTAGCTTCCAATCCAAGCGAAACACATGATTTAGCTTTAAATCAATGCGATGGAGAAGGTTTAGCTTCAAATCCATGCGAAACAAATAATTTAGCATCAGATACTTGCGATATAACTGATATAGCTTCAAATGCAGGGGAAACAAACGAGTTAGCATCAAATCCATGCAAAACACATGATTTAGCTGCAAATCAATGCGATGTAAAAGGTTTAGCTTCAAATCCAAGCGAAACACATGACTTAGCATCAGATACATGCGATATAAGTGATATAGATTCAAATGCAGGAGAAACAAACGAGTTAGCTTCAAATTCATGCAAAACACGTGATTAAGCTTCAATTCAATGCTATGTAGAAGATTTAGCTTCAAATCCAAGCTACACAAATGATTAAGCATCAGATACTTGCGATATAAGTGATACAGTTTCAAATGCAGACGAAATAAACGAGTTAGCTTGCAATCCAAGCGAAACACATGATTTAGCTTCAAATCAATGCGATGTAGAAGGATTAGCTTCAAATCCAAGCGAAGCAAATGATTGAGCTTCAAACACTTGGGTTATATGTGATATAGCTTCAATTGCAGGCGACACAAACGAGTTAGCATAAAATCCATGCAAAACACATGATTTAGCTTCAAACACTTGGGATATAAGTGATATAGCTTCAAATACAGGCAAAACGAACGAGTTAGCTTCAAATCCATGCGAAACACATGATTTAGCTTCAAATCAATGCGATGTATAAGGTTCAGCTTCAAATCCATGCGAAACACATGAATTAGATTCAAACCCATGCGAAACACATGATTTAGCAGCAAATCAATGCGATGTAGAAGGTTTAGCTTCAAATCCATGCGAAACAAATGATTTAGATTCAGATACTTGCGATATAACTGATACAGCTTCAAATGCAGGGGAAACGAACGAGTTAGCATCAAATCCATGCAAAACACATGATTTAGCTTCAAATCAATGCGGTGTATAAGGTTCAGCTTCAAATCCATGCGAAACACATGAATTAGATTCAAACCCATGCGAAACACATGATTTAGCTTCAAATCAATGCGATGTAGAAGGTTTAGCTTCAAATCCATGCGAAACGAATGATTTAGCTTCAGATACTTGCGATATAACTGATACAGCTTCAAATGCAGGGGAAACGAACGAGTTAGCATCAAATCCATGCAAAACACATGATTTAGCTTCAAATCAATGCGGTGTATAAGGTTCAGCTTCAAATCCATGCGAAACACATGAATTAGATTCAAACCCATGCGAAACACATGATTTAGCTTCAAATCAATGCGATGTAGAAGGTTTAGCTTCAAATCCATGCGAAACGAATGATTTAGCTTCAGATACTTGCGATATAACTGATACAGCTTCAAATGCAGGGGAAACGAACGAGTTAGCATCAAATCCATGCAAAACACATGATTTAGCTGTAAATCAATGCGATGTGGAGGGTTTAGCTTCAAATCCATGCGAAACAAATGATTTAGCATCAGATACTTGCGATATAACTGATATAGCTTCAAATGCGGGGGAAACAAACGAGTTAGCATAAAATCCATGCAAAGCAAATGATTTAGCTTCAAATCAATGCGATGTAGAAGGTTTAGCTTCAAATCCATGCGAAACAAATGACTTAGCTTCAAACACTTGGGGTATAAGTGATATAGCTTCAAATGCAGGCGAAACAAACGAGTTAGCTTCAAATCCAAACGAATCACATAATTTAGCTTCAAATCAATGCGATGTAGAAGGTTTAGCTTGAAATCCATGCGAAACAAATGATTTAGCTTCAAATCAATGCGATATAAGTGATATAGTTTCAATTGCAGGGGAAGCAAACGAGTTAGCTTCAAATCCATGCGAATCACACGATTTAGCTTCAAATCAATGCGATTTAGAAGGTTTAACTTCAAATCGAGGCGAAACAAATAATTTACTATCAAATGCCTGGCATATAAGTGATATAGCTTCAAATGGAGACGAAATAGACGAGTTAGCTTCAAATCCATGCGAAACACATGATTTAGCTGCAAATCAATGGGATGTAGAAGGTTTAGCTTCAAATCCATGCGAAACAAATGATTTACCTACAAACAATTGGCATATAAGTGATATAGCAGGAAATGCAGACGAATCAAACGGGGAAGCTCCAAAATCCATGCGATACATATCATTTAACTTCAAATAGATACGAAGTAGAAGGCTTAGCTTCAAATCCATGCGAAAAAAATGATTTAGCTTCAGATACTAGCGATGTAAGTGATATAGCTTCAAATGCAGACGAATCAAACCAGTTAGCTACAATTCCATGCGAATCACATGATTTAGCTTAAAATCAAAGCGATGTAGAAGGTTTGGCTTCAAATCCATGCGACACAAATGATTCAGCTTCAGATACTTGTGATATAAGTGATATTGCTTTAAATGCATACGAATCAAAAGAGTTAGCTTCAATTCCATGCGAAATACATGATTTAGCAACAAATCAATGCGAAGTATAAGGTTCAGCTTCAAATCCATGCGAAACACATGAATTAGATTCAAACCCATGCGAAACACATGATTTAGCAGCAAATCAATGCGATGTAGAAGGTTTAGCTTCAAATCCATGCGAAACGAATGATTTAGCTTCAGATACTAGCGATATAAGTGATATAGCTTCAAATTCAGACGAAACTAACGAGTTAGCTTCAAATCCATGCGACAAAATGATTTACCTTCAAACACTTGGGATTTAAGTGATATATCTTCAAATGCAGACGAAACAAACGAGTTAGCTTCAAATCCATGCGAAACACATGATTAAGCTTCAAATCAATACGATGTAGAAGGTTTAGCTTCAAATCCATGCGAAACAAATGATTTAGATTCAAACACTTGGGATATAAGTGATATAGCTTCAAATGCAGTCGAAATAAACGAGTTAGCTTCAAAGCCAAGCGAATCACATGACTTAGGTTCAAATCAATGCGAATTAGAAGGTTTAGCTTCAAATCCATGCGAAACAAATGATTTAGTTTCAGATACTTGCGATATAAATGATACAGCTTCAAATGCAGGGGAAACGAACGAGTTAGCATCAAATCCATGCAAAACACATGATTTAGCTGTAAATCAATGCGATGTAGAAGGTTTAGCTTCAAATCCATGCGAAACAAATGATGTAGCATCAGATACTTGCGATATAACTGATATAGCTTCAAATGCAGGGGAAACAAACGAATTAGCATAAAATCCATGCAAAACACATGATTTAGCTTCAAATCTATGCGATGTAGAAGGTTTAGCTTCAAATCCATGCGAAACAAATGATTTAGCTTCAGATACTTGCGATATAACTGATACAGCTTCAAATGCAGGGGAAACGAACGAGTTAGCATCAAATCCATGCAAAACACATGATATAGCTTCAAATCAATGCCATGTAGAAGGTTAGCTTCAAATCCATGCGAAACAAATGATTTAGCATCAGATACTTGCGATATAACTGATATAGCTTCAAATGCAGGGGAAACAAACGAGTTAGCATCAAAACCATGCAAAACACATGATTTAGCTGCAAATCAATGCGATGTAAAAGGTTTAGCTTCAAATCCAAGCGAAACACATGACTTAGCATCAGATACATGCGATATAAGTGATATAGATTCAAATGCAGGAGAAACAAACGAGTTAGCTTCAAATTCATGCAAAACACGTGATTAAGCTTCAATTCAATGCTATGTAGAAGATTTAGCTTCAAATCCAAGCTACACAAATGATTAAGCATCAGATACTTGCGATATAAGTGATACAGTTTCAAATGCAGACGAAATAAACGAGTTAGCTTCCAATCCAAGCGAAGCAAATGATTGAGCTTCAAACACTTGGGTTATATGTGATATAGCTTCAAATGCAGGCGACACAAACGAGTTAGCATCAAATCCATGCAAAACACATGATTTAGCTTCAAATCAAAGCGATGTAGAAGGTTTAGCTTCAAATCCGTGCGAAACAAATGATTTACCTACAAACAATTGGGATATAAGTGATATAGCAGGAAATGCAGACGAATCAACGGGGAAGCTCCAAAATCCATGCGATACATATCATTTAACTTCAAATCGATACGAAGTAGAAGGCTTAGCTTCAAATCCATGCGAAACGAATGATTTAGGTTCAGTTACTTGCTATACATTGATATTGCTTCAAATGCAGGCGAAACTAACGAGTTAGCTTCAAATCCATGCGAAACACATGATTTAGCTTCAAACACTTGGGATATAAGTGATATAGCTTCAAATACAGGCGAAACGAACGAGTTAGCTTCAAATCCATGCGAAACACATGATTTAGCTGCAAATCAATGCGATGTAGAAGGTTTAGCTTCAAATCCATGCGAAACAAGTGATTTAGATTCAAATCAATGCGATGTAGAAGGTATAGATTCAAATCCAAGCGCAACACATGATTTAGCTTCAAATCAATGCGATGTAGAAGGTTTAACTTCAAATCCATGGGAAACAAATGAATTAGCTTCAAACACTTGCGATATAAGTGATATAGCTGCAAATGCAGACGAATCAAACGGGATAGCTTCAAAATCCATGCGATACATATCATTTAGCTTCAAATCGATACGATGTAGAACGTTTAGCTTGAAATCCATGCGAAACAAGTGATTTAGCTTCAAACACTTGCGATATAAGTGATATAGCATCAAATGCAGGCGAAACGAACGAGTTAGCTTGAAATCCATGCGAAACACATGATTTAGCTTTAAATCAATGCGATGTAGAAGGTTTAGCTCCAAATCCATGCGAAACAAATGATTTAGCATCAGATACTTGTGGTATAAGTGGTATGGCTTCAAATGCATACGAAACAAACGAGTTAGCTTCAAATCCATGCGGAACAAATGATTTAGATTCAAATCAATGCGATGTAGAAGGTATAGATTCAAATCCAAGCGCAACACATGATTTAGCTTCAAATCAATGCGATGTAGAAGGTTTAGCTTCAAATCCATGGGAAACAAATGAATTAGCTTCAAACACTTGTGATATAAGTGGTATGGCTTCAAATGCATACGAAACAAACGAGTTAGCATCAAATCCAAGCGAAACACATGATTTAGTTGCAAATCAATGCGAAGTAGTGGGTTTAGTTTCCAATCCATGCGATACAAATGGTTCAGTTTCTAATACTTATGATATACATGATATAGATTCAACTGCTTGCGAAACAGACGAGTTAGCTTCAAATCCAAGCGAAACAAATTATTTAGCTTCAAATCAATGCGAAGTGGAAGGCTTGGCTTCAAAACGAGTTAGCATCAAAATCCATGCGATACACATGATTAAGCTTCAAATCAATGCGATGTAGAAGGTTAAACTTCAAATGTATACCAAACAAATGATTTAGCTTCAGATACTTGCGATATAAGTGATATAGCATCAAATGCAGGCGAAACGACCGAGTTAGCTTCAAATCCATGCGAAACACATGATTTAGCTGCACATCAATGCGATGTAGAAGAATTAGTTTCAAATCCATGCGAAGCAAATGATTGAGCTCCAAACACTTGGGGTATATGTGATATAGCTTCAAATGCAGACGAAACAAACGTGTTAGCTTCAAATCCAAGCGAATCACATGATGTAGCATCAAATCAATGCGATGTAGAATATTTAGCTTCAAATCCATGCGACACAAACGATTTATCTTCAGATACTTGCGATATAAGTGATATAGCTTCAAATGCAGGGCAAACAAACGAGTTAGCTTCAAATACATGCTAAACACATGATTTAGATTCAAGTCAATGCGAAGTAGAAGGATTAGCTTATAATCCATGCGAAACAAATGGTTTATCTTGAAATACTTGTGATATTCATGATTTTGCTTCAACTGCATGCGAAACAAACGAGTTTGCTTCAAATCCAAGCCAAACACATGATCTAGCTTCAAATCAATACGAAGTTGAAGGCTCGGCTACAAATCCATGCGACACAAATGATTTAGCTTAAGATACTTGCGATATATGTGATACAGCTTCAAATTCAGGCGAAACAAACGAGTTAGCTTCAAATCCATGCGAAACACATGATTTAGCAGTAAATCAATGCAGTGTAGAAGGTGTAATTTCAAATACATGCGAAACCAGTGATTTAGCTTCAGATACTTGCGATATAAGTGGCATAGCATCAAATGCAGAAGAAACAAGCCAGTTAGCTTCAATTCCATGCGAAACACATGTTTTAGCAACAAATCAATGCGAAGTATAAGGTTTAGCTTCAAATCCATGCGAAACACAAGATTTAGCTGCAAATCAATGCGATGTGGAAGGTTTAGCATCAAATCCATGCGACCCAAATGATTGATCTTCAAACACTTGGGATATAAGTGATATAGCTTCAAATGCAGGGCAAACAAACGATTTAGCTTCAAACACTTGCGATATAAGTGATATAGCATCAAATGCAGGCGAAACGAACGAGTTAGCTACAAATCCATACGAAACACATGACTTTGCTGCAAATCAATGCGATGTAGAAGGTTTAGCTTCAAATCCAAGCGAAACACATGATTTCGCATCAGATATTTGCGATATAACTGAAATAGCTTCAAATGCAGGGGAAACGAACGAGTTAGCTTCAAATCCATGCAAAACACATGATTTAGCTTCAAATAAATGCGATGTAGAAGGTTTAGCTTCAAATCCAAGCGAAGCACATGATTTAGCTTTAAATAAATGCGAAACACATGATTTAGCTTTAAATCCATGCGAAACACATGATTTAGCTTTAAATCCATGCGAAGTAGAAGGCTTAGCTTCAAATCCATGCGAAACAAATGATTTAGGTTCAGATGCTTGCGATATAAGTGATGTAGCTTCAAATGCAGTAGAAACAAACGAGTTAGCATCAAATCCATGCAAAACACATGATATAGATTCAAATCAATGCGATGTAGAAGGTTTAGCTTAAAATCCAAGCGAAACACATGATTTAGATTTCAATCCATGCGAAATAGAAGGCCTAGCTTCAAATCGATGCGAAACAAATGATTTAGATACAGATACTTGCGATTTAAGTGATATAGCTTCAAATGCAGGCGAAACTAACGAGTTAGCTTCAAATCCATGCGACACAAATGATGTAGCTTCAAATACTTGCGATATAAATGATGTAGCTTCAAATGCAGGCGAAACAAACGAGTTAGCTTCAAATCCAAGCAAAACAAATGATTAAGCTTCAAGTGCATGCGAAAAATAAGATTTAGGTTCAAATTCATGCGAAACACTGGGTTTAGATTCAAATTCATGCGAAACAAATGATTTAGCTTCAGATACTTGCGATATAAGTGATACAGCTACAAATGCAGACGAAATAAACGTGTTAGCTTCAAATCCAAGCGAAACACATGATTTAGCTTTAAATCAATGCGATGTAGAAGGTTTAGCTTCAAATCCATGCGAAACAAATGATTTAGCTTCAAACACTTGGGATATAAGTGATATAGCTTCAAATGCAGACGAAACCAACGAATTTGCTTCCAATCCATGCGAATCACATGATTTAGCTTCAAATCAATGCGATGTAGTAGGATTAGCTTCAAATCCATGCGAAGCAAATGATTGAGTTTGAAACACATGGGATATATGTATTCTAGCTTCAAATGCAGACGAAACAAACGAGTTAGCTTCCAATCCATGCGAAACTCATGATTTAGCTGCAAAGCAATGCTATGTAGAAGGTTTAGCTTCAAATCCATGAGACACAAATGATTTAGCTTTAGATACTTGCGATATAAATGATACAGTTTCAAATGCAGACGAAATAAACGAGTTAGCTTCCAATCCAAGCGAAACACATGATTTAGCTTTAAATCAATGCGATGTAGGAGGTTTAGCTTCAAATCCATGAGACACAAATGATTTAGCTTTAGATACTTGCGATATAAATGATACAGTTTCAAATGCAGACGAAATAAACGAGTTAGCTTCCAATCCAAGCGAAACACATGATTCAGCTTTAAATCAATGCGATGTAGAAGGTTTAGCTTCAAATCCATGCGAAACAAATGATTGAGCTTCAAACACTTGGGATATATGTGATATAGCTTCAAATGCAGACGAAACAAACGAGTTAGCTTCAAATCCAAGCGAATCACATCATTTAGCTTCAAATCAATGC